>NC_048592.1:38434276-38531776 GCF_013265735.2 Oncorhynchus mykiss
GGCACTCAGTCCTCTGGACTTAAAAACATATCCCAATGCCCCAGGGCAGTGACACTGTGTAGGGTGCAGTCTTTCAAATGGGATGTTTAACGGGTGTCCTGACTCTCTGAGGTCATTAAAGATCCCATGGCCCTTATTGTAAGAGTAGGGGTGTTAACCCCGGTGTCCTGGCTAAATTCCCAATCTGGCCCTCAAACCATCACGGTCACCTAACAATCCCCAGTTTACAATTGGCTCATTCATCCCCCTCCTCTCCCCTGTAACTATTCCCCAGGTCGTTGCTGTGAATGAGAATGTGTTCTCAGGCAAGGTACCTGGTAAAATAAAACAATTAAGTAGTAATGGGGTGTGTCAAACATGAAAGGTATATTGCAAGATTCTGGCATTGAAGTCTTTGTGCTACATGCCTAGAGTCAGATGAACTTGTAGATACCGTTTTAATGTCTCTGCATGCAGTGTGACTGAAGTTAGAGGTCGTTTTAATGTCTCTTCATGCAGTGTGACTGAAGTTAGAGGCCGTTTTAATGTCTCTTCATGCAGTGTGACTGAAGTTAGAGGCCGTTTTAATGTCTCTGCACGCAGTGTGACTGAAGTTAGAGGTTGTTTTAATGTCTCTGCACGCAGTGTGACTGAAGTTAGAGGCCGTTTTAATGTCTCTGTACGCAGTGTGACTGAAGTTAGAGGCCGTTTTAATGTCTCTTCACGCAGTGTGACTGAAGTTAGAGGCCGTTTTAATGTCTCTGCACGCAGTGTGACTGAAGTTAGAGGTCGTTTTAATGTCTCTGCACGCAGTGTGACTGAAGTTAGAGGTCGTTTTAATGTCTCTGCACGCAGTGTGACTGAAGTTAGAGGTCGTTTTAATGTCTCTGCACGCAGTGTGACTGAAGTTAGAGGTCGTTTTAATGTCTCTGCACGCAGTGTGACTGAAGTTAGAGGTCGTTTTAATGTCTCTTCATGCAGTGTGACTGAAGTTAGAGGTCGTTTTAATGTCTCTTCATGCAGTGTGACTGAAGTTAGAGGCCGTTTTAATGTCTCTTCATGCAGTGTGACTGAAGTTAGAGGTCGTTTTAATGTCTCTGCACGCAGTGTGACTGAAGTTAGAGGTCGTTTTAATGTCTCTGCACGCAGTGTGACTGAAGTTAGAGGTCGTTTTAATGTCTCTGCACGCAGTGTGACTGAAGTTAGAGGTCGTTTTAATGTCTCTTCATGCAGTGTGACTGAAGTTAGAGGTCGTTTTAATGTCTCTTCATGCAGTGTGACTGAAGTTAGAGGCCGTTTTAATGTCTCTTCATGCAGTGTGACTGAAGTTAGAGGTCGTTTTTTTCCGTTTTTTTTGCCAGCCAATGCTAACTAGCGTTAACGTAACGCCAAAGTCGAACAGGGAACAGTAGCAAATGTGATGTAAAAGTAGATTGATGGGCTGCCGTTGTTATCGCCGGCTGCTCTAAACTTTTATAAGCATTTTTCAGCTTGTTTATCTGCCTCATTGGTCGATTTTCCTGTTGAGTCAGGAAAAAAGGCTGATGAACCCAGCTCATTGGTCGATTGAATGGCTGATGAACCCAGCTCATTGGTCGATTGAAGGGCTGATGAACCCAGCTCATTGGTCGATTGAAGGGCTGATGAACCCAGCTCATTGGTCGATTGAAGGGCTGATGAACCCAGCTCATTGGTCGATTGAAGGGCTGATGAACCCAGCTCATTGGTCGATTGAAGGGCTGATGAACCCAGCACATTGGTCGATTGAAGGGCTGATGAACCCAGCTCATTGGTCGATTGAAGGGCTGATGAACCCAGCTCATTGGTCGATTGAAGGGCTGATGAACCCAGCTCATTGGTCGATTGAAGGGCTGATGAACACAGCTCATTGGTCGATTGAAGGGCTGATGAACCCAGCACATTGGTCGATTGAAGGGCTGATGAACCCAGCACATTGGTCGATTGAAGGGCTGATGAACCCAGCTCATTGGTCGATTGAAGGGCTGATGAACCCAGCTCATTGGTCGATTGAAGGGCTGATGAACCCAGCACATTGGTCGATTGAAGGGCTGATGAACCCAGCTCATTGGTCGATTGAAGGGCTGATGAACCCAGCTCATTGGTCGATTGAAGGGCTGATGAACCCAGCTCATTGGTCGATTGAAGGGCTGATGAACCCAGCTCATTGGTCGATTGAAGGGCTGATGAACCCAGCTCATTGGTCGATTGAAGGGCTGATGAACCCAGCTCATTGGTCGATTGAAGGGCTGATGAACCCAGCTCATTGGTCGATTGAAGGGCTGATGAACCCAGCTATGTTTAGACGTGGGAGCAGAACCATAAGATTTCCTTTTAAAAAACAAAAAACGACCTTTCTATTTTGGGTCTGCTTTTTTTCAACGTAATGGCAAAAAAAAGGCTTATAACAAAGTTAGAAGTGAACAAATGCTTACGTACATGCTGTAGAAGGATATCTTGATATCTCCACTGCTGGGTTGCAGTAAGTGACGACTACAGTAGACCCCAGGTAAGATGGGAAGTGTGAAATGATAGAGCAGGGTTTTCCCGAACTCACCTCTTGAGACCCCTAACACACAGTCAACTAATCATCAAGCTTTGAATCAGCTGTGTAGTGTTAGGACAAAATAAAAACGTGCACCCCCTTGGGGTCCTGAAGACCAAGTTTGGGAAATCCTGTGTCCAAGAGCCTCTAATGTCAACACTGGCAAACTGCATTCTGAGGTCTGACCACCAGGTGGCACTATATCTCTATATTCAGTGACTGCAATTTCATCATATTACCACTAGATGTCCACATCTATCATTCAAGTTTACTTTGGAAGCAATTTATGCCTTGATGCTTATGTGAAATCAACACAGAAAAGATGTACAGTATATTTAATACAGGTATTTATGTATGATGTGATACTTTATTTTAAATAGTGTTTTTTTTTTTTATTACAATTTAAAGTGACTCAGAGGACCCTTTTAACTTATCAATATATATATATATATATATATATATATATATATATATATATATATATATATATATATATATATATATATATATATATATATATATATATATATATATATATATATATATATATATATATATATATATATATATATATATTGAAGATTTTCTTCTGTGTTTCAGGGAGAGGACGGTTTTCCAGGTTTCAAAGGAGACATGGGCATCAAGGGAGACAAGGGAGAGCTCGGTGTCCTAGGAGCCAGAGGTGAAGACGGACCTGAGGGACCCAAAGGTCGATCCGGCCCCAACGGAGAGGCAGGCCCCATCGGGTCTGCTGGAGAGAAGGTACTGATTGATACCTCTATGTCACTATCGTCACTATCTTGATGAGTTTTTACAGGCCAGTCTGCTAACCCTATGTTGTTGTTGTTGTTGTTGTTGTTGTTGTTGTTGTTGTTGTTTAGGGTAAACTTGGTGTCCCCGGGTTACCCGGCTACCCAGGAAGACAAGGACCTAAGGTATGTGATAACAGCGCACAACTGACTAGGGTATCTGTGTGTTCGTTTATCTCCCTGTGTGTTACTGACTCTACCACCAATCTCGCTCTATATGTGACTGAAATATGTATAAAACACAGGTAAAATCACGTTTTTGACTGCACTGGGCCTTTATGATCAGTTGTATGTGTACGTATCACAGCATGATGTTACAGTGATATTACAGTGATGTTACAGTGGCATTACAGTGATGTTACAGTGATGTTACAGTGACATTACAGTGATATTACAGTGACATTACAGTGACGTTACAGTGATATTACAGTGATGTTACAGTGATGTTACAGTGATATTACAGTGATATTACAGTGATGTTACAGTGATGTTACAGTGATGTTACAGTGATATTACAGTGATATTACAGTGATATTACAGTGGCATTACAGTGATGTTACAGTGGCATTACAGTGATGTTACAGTGATGTTACAGTGACATTACAGTGATATTACAGTGACATTACAGTGACGTTACAGTGATATTACAGTGATGTTACAGTGATATTACAGTGATGTTACAGTGATATTACAGTGACATTACAGTGACGTTACAGTGATATTACAGTGATGTTACAGTGATATTACAGTGGCATTACAGTGATGTTACAGTGGCATTACAGTGATGTTACAGTGGCATTACAGTGATGTTACAGTGATGTTACAGTGACATTACAGTGACATTACAGTGACGTTACAGTGATATTACAGTGACATTACAGTGACGTTACAGTGATATTACAGTGATATTACAGTGATATTACAGTGATGTTACAGTGACGTTACAGTGATATTACAGTGATGTTACAGTGATGTTACAGTGATATTACAGCGATATTACAGTGATATTACAGTGATGTTACAGTGATGTTACAGTGATGTTACAGTGACATTACAGTGATATTACAGTGATGTTACAGTGATATTACAGTGATGTTACAGTGATATTACAGTGATGTTACAGTGATGTTACAGTGATGTTACAGTGATATTACAGTGATGTTACAGTGATATTACAGTGATGTTACAGTGATATTACAGTGATGTTACAGTGATATTACAGTGCTCTCCTCCTCTTCCTCCTCCTCTCCTCTACTCCTCTCCTCTACTCCTCTTCCTCCTCCTCTCCTCTACTCCTCTCATCCTCTCCTCTACTCCTCTCATCCTCTCCTCTACTCCTCTCCTCCTCTCCTCTACTCCTCTCATCCTCTCCTCTACTCCTCTCATCCTCTCCTCTACTCCTCTCATCCTCTCCTCTACTCCTCTCATCCTCTCCTCTACTCCTCTCATCCTCTCCTCTACTCCTCTCATCCTCTCCTCTACTCCTCTCCTCCTCTCCTCTACTCCTCTCATCCTCTCCTCTACTCCTCTCATCCTTTCCTCTACTCCTCTCATCCTCTCCTCTACTCCTCTCCTCTACTCCTCTCATCCTCTCCTCTACTCCTCTCATCCTCTCCTCTACTCCTCTCATCCTCTCCTCTACTCCTCTCATCCTTTCCTCTACTCCTCTCATCCTCTCCTCTACTCCTCTCCTCTACTCCTCTCATCCTCTCCTCTACTCCTCTCATCCTCTCCTCTACTCCTCTCATCCTCTCCTCTACTCCTCTCATCCTTTCCTCTACTCCTCTCATCCTCTCCTCTACTCCTCTCCTCTACTCCTCTCATCCTCTCCTCTACTCCTCTCATCCTCTCCTCTACTCCTCTACTCCTCTCATCCTCTCCTCTACTCCTCTCATCCTCTCCTCTACTCCTCTCCTCCTCTCCTCTACTCCTCTCCTCCTCTCCTCTACTCCTCTCATCCTCTCCTCTACTCCTCTCATCCTCTCATCCTCTCCTCTACTCCTCTCCTCTACTCCTCTCATCCTCTCCTCTACTCCTCTCATCCTCTCCTCTACTCCTCTCATCCTCTCCTCTACTCCTCTCATCCTCTCCTCTACTCCTCTCATCCTCTCCTCTACTCCTCTCATCCTCTCCTCTACTCCTCTCCTCCTCTCCTCTACTCCTCTCATCCTCTCCTCTACTCCTCTCATCCTTTCCTCTACTCCTCTCATCCTCTCCTCTACTCCTCTCATCCTCTCCTCTACTCCTCTCATCCTCTCCTCCTCTCCTCTCATCCTCTCCTCTACTCCTCTCATCCTCTCCTCCTCTCCTCTCATCCTCTCCTCTACCCCTCTCATCCTCTCCTCTACTCCTCTCATCCTCTCCTCTACTCCTCTCATCCTCTCCTCCTCTCCTCTCATCCTCTCCTCTACCCCTCTCATCCTCTCCTCTACTCCTCTCATCCTTTCCTCTACTCCTCTCATCCTCTCCTCTACTCCTCTCATCCTCTCCTCTACTCCTCTCATCCTCTCCTCTACTCCTCTCATCCTCTCCTCTACTCCTCTCCTCTACTCCTCTCATCCTCTCCTCCTCTCCTCTCATCCTCTCCTCTACTCCTCTCATCCTCTCCTCTACTCCTCTCATCCTTTCCTCTACTCCTCTCATCCTCTCCTCTACTCCTCTCATCCTCTCCTCTACTCCTCTCATCCTCTACTCCTCTCCTCTACTCCTCTCATCCTCTCCTCTACTCCTCTCATCCTCTCCTCTACTCCTCTCAACCTCTCCTCTACCCCTCTCATCCTCTCCTCTACTCTCATCCTCTCCTCTACTCCTCTCATCCTCTCCTCTACTCCTCTCATCCTCTCCTCTACTCCTCTCATCCTCTCCTCTACTCCTCTCATCCTCTCCTCTACTCCTCTCATCCTCTCCTCTACTCCTCTCCTCTACTCCTCTACTCCTCTCATCCTCTCCTCCTCTCCTCTCATCCTCTCCTCTACTCCTCTCATCCTCTCCTCTACTCCTCTCATCCTCTCCTCTACTCCTCTCATCCTCTACTCCTCTCCTCTACTCCTCTCATCCTCTCCTCTACTCCTCTCATCCTCTCCTCTACCCCTCTCATCCTCTCCTCTTCACTATTAATCATTCAGTTTACCAGTAAAGAAAACAGTTAAGCCACAGAGATCCCTTTCACTGTCTCTCTCTCCACGTTCCACTGTTTTTCATGCTGTCTGAAGGAATGGGTTTAGTCTACACATACACAGGCAGACAGATGGACGTACACATTCTGTATGAGAGAGCATACACAGGCAGACAGTTGGACATTCTGTATGAGAGAGCATACACAGGCAGACAGATGGACATTCTGTATGAGAGAGCATACACAGGCAGACAGATGGACATTCTGTATGAGAGAGCATACACAAGCAGACAGATGGACATTCTGTATGAGAGAGCATACACAGGCAGACAGATTGACATTCTGTATGAGAGAGCATACACAGGCAGACAGATGGACGTACACATTCTGTATGAGAGAGCATACACAGGCAGACAGATGGACGTACACATTCTGTATGAGAGAGCATACACAGGCAGACAGATGGACGTAGACATTCTGTATGAGAGAGCATACACAGGCAGACAGATGGACATTCTGTGTGAGAGAGCATACACAGGCAGACAGATGGACATTCTGTATGAGAGAGCATACACAGGCAGACAGATGGACATTCTGTATGAGAGAGCATACACAGGCAGACAGATGCACGTACACATTCTGTATGAGAGAGCATACACAGGCAGACAGATGGACATTCTGTATGAGAGAGCATACACAGGCAGACAGATGGACATTCTGTATGAGAGAGCATACACAGGCAGACAGATGGACATTCTGTATGAGAGAGCATACACAGGCAGACAGATGGACATTCTGTATGAGAGAGCATACACAGGCAGACAGATGGACATTCTGTACGAGAGAGCATACACAGGCAGACAGATGGACATTCTGTACGAGAGAGCATACACAGGCAGACAGATGGACATTCTGTACGAGAGAGTATACACAGGCAGACAGATGGACATTCTGTACGAGAGAGCATACACAGGCAGACAGATGTACATTCTGTACGAGAGAGCATACACAGGCAGACAGATGGACATTCTGTATGAGAGAGCATACACAGGCAGACAGATGGACATTCTGTATGAGAGAGCATACACAGGCAGACAGATGGACATTCTGTATGAGAGAGCATACACAGGCAGACAGATGGACATTCTGTATGAGAGACCATACACAGGCAGACAGATGGACGTACACATTCTGAATGAGAGAGCATACACAGGCAGACAGATGGACGTATACATTCTGTATGAGAGAGCATACACAGGCAGACAGATGGACATTCTGTATGAGAGAGCATACACAGGCAGACAGATGGACATTCTGTATGAGAGAGCATACACAGGCAGACAGATGGACATTCTGTATGAGAGAGCATACACAGGCAGACAGATGGACATTCTGTATGAGAGAGCATACACAGGCAGACAGATGGACATTCTGTATGAGAGAGCATACACAGGCAGACAGATGGACATTCTGTATGAGAGAGCATACACAGGCAGACAGATGGACATTCTGTATGAGAGAGCATACACAGGCAGACAGATGGACATTCTGTACGAGAGAGCATACACAGGCAGACAGATGGACATTCTGTATGAGAGAGCATACACAGGCAGACAGATGGACATTCTGTATGAGAGAGCATACACAGGCAGACAGATGGACATTCTGAATGAGAGAGCATACACAGGCAGACAGATGGACATTCTGTACGAGAGAGCATTCACAGACAGACAGATGGACATTCTGTATGAGAGAGCATACACAGGCAGACAGATGGACATTCTGTACGAGAGAGCATACACATACGTAAACACTTCTGCCATTTAAAGTAGACACTTTGCTATGTGTGCAATGGAGCACATCAACTCTAACGTTGTTTCTTACTTTGTCTGTATTGTCAATGCTTCTTGAAGGGAAGCTTCATTGGTAAGATCCTCTGGATTCCTTCTTCGGCTCTTTTACCATGATTCCCATGTGTCCCTTTATGTTGTTCATCAATGATGACAAACCTCATGACATTGACAACTTAGAAGGAAAGCTACTGAGGATGGTAGCTGACTCTATAGTCACTCCTATCTGTCAGATCTTTAATCTGAGTCTAGAGGAAAGTCTTTGTCCTCCTCAGGCCTTGGAGGGAAGCCAAAGTCATTCCGATACTCAAGAGTGGTAAAGTGGCCTTTACTGGTTCCAACAGCAGACCTATCAGCTTGCTGCCAGCTCTTAACAAAATTGTGTTTCATCAAATACAATGCTATTTCTCTGTGAACAAATTAACAACAGACATTCAGCATTCTTATAGAGAAGGGTACTCAACATGTACTGCACTGAGACAAATGACTGATGATTGGTTGAAAGAAATTGATAATAATAATATTGTACAGCCTTTTGATATTACTGACCATAACCTGTTGTTGAAAAAACATATTTCTAACGGCTTTTCAACCTTCGGCCATATCGTGGATTCAGAGCCGTCTATCTAATAGAACTCAGAGGGTTTTCATGTAAAGTGTGGTGTACCACAGGGCCGCTCTCTAGGCCCTCTACTCTTTTCTCTAATTTTACCAATGACCTGCCACTGGCATTAAACAAAGCCTGTGTGTCCATGTATGCTGATGATTCAACCATATACGCATCAACAAACACAGCTAATGAAGTCACTGAAACCCTAAACAAAGAGTTGGAGACAGTTTTGGCATGGGTGGCCAATAAACTGAACATCTCTAAAAGTAAGAGCATTGTATTTGTCACAACATATTCCCTAAACTCTAGACCTCTGCTGAATCTGGTAATTAATGGTGTGGCTGTTGAACAAGTTGAAGAGACTAAATAACTTGTTGTTATCTTAGATTATAGACTGTCATTGTCAAAACATATAGATTCAATGGTTGTAAAGATGGGGAGAGGTCTGTCTGTCTTTAAAAACATTTTTTTGACTCCACACTCCAAAAAGCACGTCCTGCCTCTAGTTTTGTCTTACCTTGATTATTGTCCAGTCGTGTGGTCCAGTGCTGCAAGGAAAGACCTCGCTAAGCTGCAGCTGACCCAGAACAGAGCGACACGTTTTGCTCTTCATTGTAATCAGAGGGCTGATATAAATACTATGCATGCCAGTCTCTCTTGGCCAAGAGTTGAGGAGAGACTGACTGCATCACTTCTTTTTATAAGAAACATGAATGTGTTGAAAATCCCAAATTGTTTGCATAGTCAACTTACACACAGCTCTGACACACACACTTATCCCACCAGACATGCCACCAGGGGTCTTTTCACAGTCCCCAGGTCCAGAACAAATTCAAGGAAACGTATAGTATTACACAGAGCCAGGAGCCATCTCATATAATTCAAGGGAACAGCAAACCTGGTTTCAAACAACAGATAAAGTAGCATCACGGAACAACGCCTCTCCCACATGTGACCTACTTGTTGTGGTGTGTATGTACTGACATGTGACCTACTTGTTGTGTGTATGTACTGACATGTGACCTACTTGTTGTGTGTATGTACTGACATGTGACCTACTTGTTGTGGTGTGTATGTACTGACATGTGACCTACATGTTGTGGTGTGTATGTACTGACATGTGTGTGTAACTGATAGATACATGTTAATGTTTTCTAATGTATGTCAAACGTCTTTTCTCTGTAATGTCTTCTTCGTTATTTGTAGGACCCCAGTAAGACTAGCTGTTACCATTTGCGTCGGATAAATAGGATCCTAATAAATCAAATCAAATATTCTCTCTTGGGACTTGGATAGAAAGGGCAGAGGCTACAGTAGAGCATCTCTTCTTATCAGCTCTTCAACTCTCTAACAATCTCTCTGTTTCACAGGGCTCCAATGGCTTCCCTGGATTCCCCGGCTCCAACGGAGAAAAAGGAGGAAGGGTGAGGCTCTTTAGATCACTACATTACTTAATATCTTTTTTTCAATTATTATTACCCCCCCTTTTTTTCATGATTACAATCTTGTCTCATCACTACAACTCCCCAACGAGCTCGGGAGAGGCAAAGGTCAAGTCATGCGTCCTCCGAAACATGACCTGCCAAGCCGCGCTTCTTAACCCCCGCCGGCTAAACCTGGAAGCCAAGAAACACCATTCAACTGACAACCGAACCCGCCACAAGAAGTCGTTAGAGAGCAAAGAGCCAAGACCGCTGAGTCACTCTGTGTCTTAGACCGCTGAGTCACTCAGTGTATTAGACCGCTGAGTCACTCAGTGTCTTAGACCGCTGAGTCACTCAGTGTATTAGACCGCTGAGTCACTCTGTATCTTAGACCGCTGAGTCACTCAGTGTATTAGACCGCTGAGCATCTCAGTGTCTTAGACCGCTGAGTCACTCAGTGTCTTAGTCCGCTGAGTCACTCAGTGTCTTAGACCGCTGAGTCACTCAGTGTATTAGACCGCTGAGTCACTCAGTATATTAGACCGCTGAGTCACTCAGTGTCTTAGACCGCTGAGTCACTCAGTGTATTAGACCGCTGAGTCACTCTGTGTCTTAGACCGCTGAGTCACTCAGTATATTAGACCACTGAGTCACTCAGTCAGTGTCTTAGACCGCTGAGTCACTCAGTGTATTAGACCGCTGAGTCACTCAGTGTCTTAGACCGCTGAGTCACTCAGTGTATTAGACCGCTGAGTCACTCAGTATATTAGACCGCTGAGTCACTCAGTATATTAGACCGCTGAGTCACTCAGTATATTAGACCGCTGAGTCACTCAGTGTCTTAGTCCGCTGAGTCACTCAGTGTATTAGACCGCTGAGCCACTCAGTGTATTAGACCGCTGAGTCACTCAGTGTCTTAGACCACTGAGCCAAAGTAAAGTAAACTAGGACAGTAGAGACAATAACTACTGTCAAAATGGAGGGTGAGGCTGGTAAGGGGAGGGGTGGAGGGTGAGGCTCGGAAGGGGATGGGTGGAGGGTGAGGCTGGGAAGGGGATGGGTGGAGGGTGAGGCTGGGAAGGGGATGGGTGGAGGGTGAGGCTGGGAAGGGGATGGGTGGAGGGTGAGGCAGGGAAGGGGAGGGTGAGGCAGGGAAGGGGAGGGGTGGAGGGTGAGGCTGGGAAGGGGATGGGTGGAGGGTGAGGCAGGGAAGGGGAGGGGTGGAGGGTGAGGCTGGGAAGGGGATGGGTGGAGGGTGAGGCAGGGAAGGGGAGGGGTGGAGGGTGAGGCTGGGAAGGGGATGGGTGGAGGGTGAGGCTGGGAAGGGGATTGGTGGAGGGTGAGATGGGGAAGGGGAGGGGTGGAGGGTGAGATGGGGAAGGGGATTGGTGGAGGGTGAGATGGGGAAGGGGAGGGGTGGAGGGTGAGGTAGGAGAGTGGGGGGATGGAGGGTGAGGTTGGGAAGGGGATGGGTGGAAGGTGAGATGGTGAAGGGGAGGGGTGGAGGGTGAGGTGGGGAACTGGAGGGGGATGGAGGAGAGAGGCATTGGAGGAAGTAAGAGAGGGAAAGAGAAATGCTGAAACAAGCTCCTTCCCTCTCAAACAGACAGTGAAGAGTGAAGAGTGGACATCCTACCTTGTGTCCTAATTAGCACCCTATTCCCTATATAGGGCACTACATTTGAGCGTGCTACAGTACAGTACTGTACTACGTAGGGAATCGGGTGCCATTTGGGACACGGCACCCTAGACACCTCAGGAGCCAATATCGTCACGAGTTGACAGGCAGGTCAGGCTGTCAAGTGCCTCTGAGTAATGTGGGTTTCTCCTTACAGCTTGCTCTGATTTTATTCTTTATTTCTCTGAAAGGTGTAGCTCTGACTCAGACTCTAAACTCACAGAGCAGCGGAGGAGTCTTGTCTTCTCTGAGCTGTAGAATGTTTCAAAGACTTTTAAGACTTTCTTGGAGGTCTAAACTTCATCTGTGTGAATAGATTCATCTATAATTACTGTTTGCAAAAAGGTTTTCTGTCAATATATTTAACTATAGAATGATGCAGTTTTCTTTCTTTGTCAGTATAACAGTGTTTATGCTTTGAACCCATGGTCTCATGAATAAATAAAATGCTTGTGTGGTTGTGTATTGCAGGGTATCGCTGGTAAATCCGGACCCAGGGGACAACGTGGCCCAACGGTAAGAACCTGGAAACTCATCAGTCGGTCCGCAGTCTATTCTCTCTCTAACACAACACCATCTCCGAGTTGCTGATGATTGGTCATCTCTGTGTTCCTGTAATCTAGGGTCCCCGTGGTGGAAGAGGTGCCAGGGGACCAACTGGAAAGCCAGGTGCTAAGGTCAGTCTCTAACTCAAGTATCATATTTTAATCATCCATTTTTTTTTTAAAACTGGCCTTAAAACCCACTTCTACAGACTGTCCTTCTCGTAGTCCTCCCAATTGAAGTTGTATTTTAGAACCTAGCACAATACTGCTATTTCACCTGATTCTAAAGGTATCTTTTTTAATTGTATTTTTTTAGATAACTGTGTCATGAAAAGTACAAGTGAAATGTATTATAATTTTGTTATTATTATGATCATTATGATTATTATTATTATTGCAATTTTTTAAATATTTGTATTATTATTATTATGTATATGTTTTATTGTTATTATTATTATTACGATTGTTGTTATTGTTATTATTATTATTACTATTGTTATTGTTGTTATTGTTATTATTATTGTTATTATTATTATTACTATTGTTGTTATTGTTAATATTATTATTACTATTGTTGTTATTGTTATTATTATTGTTATTATTATTACTATTGTTGTTATTGTTATTATTATTATTACTATTGTTGTTATTGTTATTATTATTATTAATATTGTTGTTATTGTTATTATTATTATTACTATTGTTGTTATTGTTATTATTATTGTTATTATTATTATTATTATTGTTGTTATTGTTATTATTATTGTTATTATTATATTATTATTTCTTTAGTTTACACACAGAATGTATTTTCCATATCACCTGTCACTATACATAATACAGTACAATGTCAATGACTCTGACCTCTGACCTCTGACAGTCTCTGTCTGTAGTGTGTTCATTACTAACCTTCACAGACTGCCTCTGTATCAGACTGTCTCTGTATCTGACTGTCTCTGTATCTGACTGTCTCTGTATCAGACTGTCTCTGTATCAGACTGTCTCTGTATCTGACTGTCTCTGTATCTGACTGTCTCTGTATCAGACTGTCTCTGTATCAGACTGTCTCTGTATCTGACTGTCTCTGTATCTGACTGTCTCTGTATCAGACTGTCTCTGTATCTGACTGTCTCTGTATCAGACTGTCTCTGTATCTGACTATGTCTCTATATCTGACTGTCTCTGTATCTGACTGTCTCTGTATCAGACTGTCTCTGTATCTGACTATGTCTCTGTATCTGACTGTCTCTGTATCTGACTGTCTCTGTATCAGACTGTCTCTGTATCTGACTATGTCTCTGTATCTGCTGCCTCCACAGGGAACATCAGGTAATGACGGGCCTCCAGGTGGACCAGGAGAGAGAGTGAGTTCTAGTCTGTGTTTTTCCAGTCAACCCTTATAATAAAAGGGCATTGTCTTTGACCAACTTCCTTATGAGATACAAATCACTGAGATGTTTTTGATTTGTTTGTGAAAGAACCCAATGGGGAGTCACATGTGATGAGGGTTGAGGTTTTCTAAAGTTCATCTTTTCTTCTTTTATCTCAGGGACCCCAAGGACCCCAGGGGCCAGCTGGATTCCCAGGACCTAAGGGCCCTAACGTAAGTACCCTTCCCAAGACCTAAGGGCCCTAACGTAAGTACCCTTCCCGGGACCTAAGGGCCCTAACGTAAGTACCCTTCCCGGGACCTAAGGGCCCTAATGTAAGTACCCTTCCCAAGACCTAAGGGCCCTAATGTAAGTACCCTTCCCAAGACCTAAGGGCCCTAACGTAAGTACCCTTCCCAGAACCTAAGTGCCCTAACGTAAGTACCCTTCCCAGAACCTAAGGGCCCTAACGTAAGTACCCTTCCCAGGACATAAGGGCCCTAACGTAAGTACCCTTCCCAGAACCTAAGTGCCCTAACGTAAGTACCCTTCCCAAGACATAAGGGCCCTAACGTAAGTACCCTTCCCAAGACCTAAGGGCCCGAACGTAAGTACCCTTCCCAGGACCTAAGGATCTTAACATTAGTACCCTTCCCAGGACCTAAGGATCTTAACATTAGTACCCTTCCCAGGACCTAAGGATCTTAACATTAGTACCCTTCCCAGGACCTAAGGATCTTAACATTAGTACCCTTCCCAGGACCTAAGGATCTTAACATTAGTACCCTTCCCAGGACCTAAGGATCTTAACATTAGTACCCTTCCCAGGACCTAAGGATCTTAACATTAGTACCCTTCCCAGGACCTAAGGATCTTAACATTAGTACCCTTCCCAGGACCTAAGGATCTTAACATTAGTACCCTTCCCAGGACCTAAGGATCTTAACATTAGTACCCTTCCCAGGACCTAAGGATCTTAACATTAGTACCCTTCCCAGGACCTAAGGATCTTAACATTAGTACCCTTCCCAGGACCTAAGGATCTTAACATTAGTACCCTTCCCAGGACCTAAGGATCTTAACATTAGTACCCTTCCCAGGACCTGAGGATCTTAACATTAGTACCCTTCCCAGGACCTAAGGATCTTAACATTAGTACCCTTCCCAGGACCTAAGGATCTTAACATTAGTACCCTTCCCAGGACCTAAGGATCTTAACATTAGTACCCTTCCCAGGACCTAAGGATCTTAACATTAGTACCCTCCCCAGGACCTAAGGATCTTAACATTAGTACCCTTCCCAGGACCTAAGGATCTTAACATTAGTACCCTTCCCAGGACCTAAGGATCTTAACATTAGTACCCTCCCCAGGACCTAAGGATCTTAACATTAGTACCCTTCCCAGGACCTAAGGATCTTAACATTAGTACCCTTCCCAGGACCTAAGGATCTTAACATTAGTACCCTTCCCAGGACCTAAGGATCTTAACATTAGTACCCTTCCCAGGACCTAAGGATCTTAACATTAGTACCCTTCCCAGGACCTAAGGATCTTAACATTAGTACCCTTCCCAGGACCTAAGGATCTTAACATTAGTACCCTCCCCTCTACTTTAAAATTGTTGATGGTACAAAGTAAAAGAGTTCATGGTTATCGTCTACTTCAACCATGTGGTCCCTACTAACTGAACCTGTCCATCTCATCTCCCTCAGGGGCCCCCCTGGTAAAGACTTCAACCATGTGGTCCCTACTAATTGAACCTGTCCATCTCATCTCCCTCAGGGGCCCCCCTGGTAAAGACTTCAACCATGTGGTCCCTACTAACTGAACCTGTCCATCTCATCTCCCTCAGGGCCCCCCTGGTAAAGACTTCAACCATGTGGTCCCTACTAACTAAACCTGTCCATCTCATCTCCCTCAGGGCCCCCCTGGTAAAGACTTCAACCATGTGGTCCCTACTAATTGAACCTGTCCATCTCATCTCCCTCAGGGCCCCCCTGGTAAAGACTTCAACCATGTGGTCCCTACTAATTGAACCTGTCCATCTCATCTCCCTCAGGGCCCCCCTGGTAAAGACTTCAACCATGTGGTCCCTACTAACTAAACCTGTCCATCTCATCTCCCTCAGGGCCCCCCTGGTAAAGACTTCAACCATGTGGTCCCTACTAATTGAACCTGTCCATCTCATCTCCCTCAGGGCCCCCCTGGTAAAGACTTCAACCATGTGGTCCCTACTAATTGAACCTGTCCATCTCATCTCCCTCAGGGGCCCCCTGGTAAAGACTTCAACCATGTGGTCCCTACTAATTGAACCTGTCCATCTCATCTCCCTCAGGGCCCCCCTGGTAAAGACTTCAACCATGTGGTCCCTACTAATTGAACCTGTCCATCTCATCTCCCTCAGGGCCCCCTGGTAAAGACTTCAACCATGTGGTCCCTACTAACTGAACCTGTCCATCTCATCTCCCTCAGGGCCCCCCTGGTAAAGACTTCAACCATGTGGTCCCTACTAACTGAACCTGTCCATCTCATCTCCCTCAGGGCCCCCGTGGTAAAGACTTCAACCATGTGGTCCCTACTAACTGAACCTGTCAATCTCATCTCCCTCAGGGGCCCCCTGGTAAAGACTTTATCCATGTGGTCCCTACTAACTGAACCTGTCCATCTCATCTCCCTCAGGGCCCCCCTGGTAAAGACTTCAACCATGTGGTCCCTACTAACTGAACCTGTCCATCTCATCTCCCTCAGGGCCCCCCTGGTAAAGACTTTATCCATGTGGTCCCTACTAACTGAACCTGTCCATCTCATCTCCCTCAGGGCCCCCCTGGTAAAGACTTCAACCATGTGGTCCCTACTAACTGAACCTGTCCATCTCATCTCCCTCAGGGCCCCCCTGGTAAAGACTTCAACCATGTGGTCCCTACTAACTGAACCTGTCCATCTCATCTCCCTCAGGGCCCCCCTGGTAAAGACTTCAACCATGTGGTCCCTACTAATTGAACCTGTCCATCTCATCTCCCTCAGGGGCCCCTGGTAAAGACTTCAACCATGTGGTCCCTACTAACTGAACCTGTCCATCTCATCTCCCTCAGGGCCCCCCTGGTAAAGACTTCAACCATGTGGTCCCTACTAATTGAACCTGTCCATCTCATCTCCCTCAGGGCCCCCCTGGTAAAGACTTCAACCATGTGGTCCCTACTAACTGAACCTGTCCATCTCATCTCCCTCAGGGGCCCCCTGGTAAAGACTTCAACCATGTGGTCCCTACTAATTGAACCTGTCCATCTCATCTCCCTCAGGGGCCCCCCTGGTAAAGACTTCAACCATGTGGTCCCTACTAATTGAACCTGTCCATCTCATCTCCCTCAGGGGCCCCCTGGTAAAGACTTCAACCATGTGGTCCCTACTAACTGAACCTGTCCATCTCATCTCCCTCAGGGGCCCCCTGGTAAAGACTTCAACCATGTGGTCCCTACTAATTGAACCTGTCCATCTCATCTCCCTCAGGGCCCCCCTGGTAAAGACTTCAACCATGTGGTCCCTACTAACTGAACCTGTCCATCTCATCTCCCTCAGGGCCCCCCTGGTAAAGACTTCAACCATGTGGTCCCTACTAACTGAACCTGTCCATCTCATCTCCCTCAGGGCCCCCCTGGTAAAGACTTCAACCATGTGGTCCCTACTAATTGAACCTGTCCATCTCATCTCCCTCAGGGCCCCCTGGTAAAGACTTCAACCATGTGGTCCCTACTAATTGAACCTGTCCATCTCATCTCCCTCAGGGCCCCCCTGGTAAAGACTTCAACCATGTGGTCCCTACTAACTTAACCTGTCCATCTCATCTCCCTCAGGGCCCCCCTGGTAAAGACTTCAACCATGTGGTCCCTACTAATTGAACCTGTCCATCTCATCTCCCTCAGGGCCCCCCCGGTAAAGACTTCAACCATGTGGTCCCTACTAATTGAACCTGTCCATCTCATCTCCCTCAGGGCCCCCCTGGTAAAGACTTCAACCATGTGGTCCCTACTAACTTAACCTGTCCATCTCATCTCCCTCAGGGCCCCCCTGGTAAAGACTTCAACCATGTGGTCCCTACTAATTGAACCTGTCCATCTCATCTCCCTCAGGGGCCCCCCTGGTAAAGACTTCAACCATGTGGTCCCTACTAATTGAACCTGTCCATCTCATCTCCCTCAGGGCCCCCCTGGTAAAGACTTCAACCATGTGGTCCCTACTAATTGAACCTGTCCATCTCATCTCCCTCAGGGCCCCCCTGGTAAAGACTTCAACCATGTGGTCCCTACTAACTGAACCTGTCCATCTCATCTCCCTCAGGGCCCCCCTGGTAAAGACTTCAACCATGTGGTCCCTACTAATTGAACCTGTCCATCTCATCTCCCTCAGGGCCCCCTGGTAAAGACTTCAACCATGTGGTCCCTACTAACTGAACCTGTCCATCTCATCTCCCTCAGGGCCCCCCTGGTAAAGACTTCAACCATGTGGTCCCTACTAACTGAACCTGTCCATCTCATCTCCCTCAGGGGCCCCCTGGTAAAGACTTCAACCATGTGGTCCCTACTAACTGAACCTGTCCATCTCATCTCCCTCAGGGCCCCCCTGGTAAAGACTTCAACCATGTGGTCCCTACTAATTGAACCTGTCCATCTCATCTCCCTCAGGGCCCCCCTGGTAAAGACGGACTGCCTGGTCACCCTGGACAGAGAGGAGAGACAGGTTTCCAGGGAAAGACTGGCCCACCTGGGCCTGGAGGTGTTGTAGGACCTCAGGTAAGGTTCAAACATGAAACGGGGGTCTTCTGTAGCATTTGGTAGAGAATGTTGCTTGCAATGCCAAGATAGTGGGTTCGATTCCTGGGACCACCCACACGTACAAAATATATGAACACATAAGTCGCTTTAAATAAAAGCTTCTGGTAAATTATTTAAAAAATATATAAATCTTTGAATCATTGTTCTGCAATATATATATATATATATATATATATATATATATTTATATGTGTTATTTTACCAGGTAAGTTGACTGAGAACACGTTCTCATTTGCAGCAACGGCCTGGGGAATAGTTACAGGGGAGAGGAGGGGGATGAATTAGCCTTTTGTAAACTGGGGATTAATTTGCTTAAACTATTAAAATATTTTCTGTGCTAAATCTAAAGGATAATGTTTGATTTATGAATGTTGATTTATTTTCTAAATCTAGGAACAACATTAGCCTTGGAACATTTAATAATGACACTATAAAACAAAACAAAAATACGTTGAGAGATTTATATGGCATATTAGAATTAAACTATCAAGGCCTTTAAACACTTGTTGGACAATGATTGTAAAAATGAAATGCATTTTATGGTGTCTGACATAAATCCAGTTTGATGAAATTGTACGATTCCTTTACATACTTCGAGATTGTCCCGTCTTTCAACAATCCCCGCTGGTGTTTTGTCTGTCTGTTAGGGACCAACGGGAGAGACCGGCGGCATCGGAGAGAGAGGACACCCTGGTTCCCCTGGACCCCCCGGAGAGCAAGGTTTACCTGGATCTGCTGGGAAAGAAGGAGGAAAGGTAAACAAACTCCCCTATGACTCGACAATGGTTTCACCCGGCCAAAGCACAAGACCAGGGCAAGAACATACCATTCGTGGTAAATGGGCTTTGTCTGTCTATTCAAATGCCAGAACAAGAACAATCAACAACGTTTACTGTCGTCATGGAAACCTAATAGCACTTCCAGGTATCTGACAGATGACCCCAATTGACTAAATATTGAGAATCCATCTTTTTTTGACAGAAAAAAAGCAACAGGTTATTTTCCAAGAACCTCTTTTCAAATGACTTCTAAAAATGTACTTGAAGACGATGATTATTAGATTGACATTCAAAGTGTGAATGTGGAGTAGGTGGCACAGACTCTTAGGATAAGAGAGAGAGAGGGAGAGTGAGAGAGAAGAGATGGAGGGAGAGAGAGGGAGGGAGAGAGAGAGGGAGAGTGAGAGAGAAGAGAGAGAGGTAGAGAGAGAGGGAGGGAGAGGGAGAGAGAGAGAGAGAGGAGAGAGAGTGAGAGTGAGAGAGAGAGGGAGAGTGAGAGAGAAGAGAGAGAGGGAGAGAGAGAGGGAGGGAGAGGGAGAGAGAGAGATGAAGATTGCATGATTGCTGCAGCACTCAGTACAGTAAACCTAACCTCTATGATTTAAGCTGAAAGCAAACAAAGAAAGGAACAGTAAAGTAGCGTCCTCTTAACTTGATTATCTTGGCTCAGGATTATCTTGGCCCAGGAATATAACAGTGAGAGAGAGAGACTGGAGTGGTTTGGGGAAGTGAGAGAGGTATAAAAGTGGTGCCCCTCCGAATAACAGTCACTGGTCTATTATTCTGTACTGGAATTTCATTTCCATTTGAGTCATTTAACAGACTCTCTTATCCAGAGAGACTTACAGTAGTGAGTCATTTAGCAGACTCTCTTATCCAGAACCACTACAGTAGTGAGTCATTTAGCAGACACTCTTATCCAGAGTCACTACAGTAGTGAGTCATTTAGCAGACTCTCTGATCCAGAGCCACTACAGTAGTGAGTCATTTAACAGACTCTCTTATCCAGAGTCACTACAGTAGTGAGTCATTTAACAGACTCTCTTATCCAGAGTCACTACAGTAGTGAGTCATTTAACAGACTCTCTTATCCAGAGTCACTACAGTAGTGAGTCATTTAGCAGACTCTCTTATCCAGAGTCACTACAGTAGTGAGTCATTTAGCAGACTCTCTGATCCAGAGCCACTACAGTAGTGAGTCATTTAACAGACTCTCTTATCCAGAGTCACTACAGTAGTGAGTCATTTAACAGACTCTCTTATCCAGAGCCACTACAGTAGTGAGTCATTTAACAGACACTCTTATCCAGAGTCACTACAGTAGTGAGTCATTTAGCAGACTCTCTGATCCAGAGCCACTACAGTAGTGAGTCATTTAACAGACTCTCTTATCCAGAGTCACTACAGTAGTGAGTCATTTAACAGACTCTCTTATCCAGAGTCACTACAGTAGTGAGTCATTTAGCAGACTATCTTATCCAGAGCCACTACAGTAGTGAGTCATTTAACAGACTCTCTTATCCAGAGCCACTACAGTAGTGAGTCATTTAGCAGACTCTCTTATCCAGAGCCACTACAGTAGTGAGTCATTTAACAGACTCTCTTATCCAGAGCCACTACAGTAGTGAGTCATTTAGCAGACTCTCCTATCCAGAGCCACTACAGTAGTGAGTCATTTAGCAGACTCTCCTATCCAGAGCCACTACAGTAGTGAGTCATTTAACAGACTCTCTTATCCAGAGTCACTACAGTAGTGAGTCATTTAGCAGACTCTCTGATCCAGAGCCACTACAGTAGTGAGTCATTTAGCAGACTCTCTTATCCAGAGAGACTTACAGTAGTGAGTCATTTAGCAGACTCTCTGATCCAGAGCCACTTTACAGACATATTCAGACTTTACAGTCATTTCGTGTTGCTTGTCAAGATCAAATGTCTGTTGTTACTAATACCAATACAGATACTGTATAATACAGTCAGGAAATTTAGTTCATGATCTTGTTGGTTAATATGCACCTACAGCAATTGACAGACTATTTATTCTCTGTCTCAACTTTGTCTCCTATCTCTCCTCCAGGGTGACCCAGGTCCTATGGGAACGTCTGGAAAGGTTGGCCCGGCCGGGCTCAGGGGCTTCCCAGGGCAGAGAGGTCTTCCCGGGGCTAACGTAAGACACAGCTCCCATGTACAGATACACCCAGCTCCAAACAGCTATCACACACACACACACACACACACACACACACACACACACACACACACACACACACACACACACACACACACACACACACACACACACGCACACACTGCAGTTACCATTATGTCCTCTCTGGGCTACAGCAGGGAGAGGGGGAGAGGGAGGGAGAGAGAGAGAGAGAGAGAGAGAGAGAGAGAGGAGAGAGGGGGAACAAAGCCCTTGAATTGAAACAAGAGAGAGAGAGAGAGAGAGGGGGAACAAAGCCCTTGAATTGAAACAAGAGAGAGAGAGAGAGAGGGGGAACAAAGCCCTTGAATTGAAACAAGAGAGAGAGAGAGAGGGGGAACAAAGCCCTTGAATTGAAACAAGAGAGAGAGAGAGAGAGAGGGGGAACAAAGCCCTTGAATTGAAACAAGAGAGAGAGAGAGAGAGAGAGGGGGAACAAAGCCCTTGAATTGAAACAAGAGAGAGAGAGAGAGAGAGGGGGAACAAAGCCCTTGAATTGAAACAAGAGAGAGAGAGAGAGAGAGAGGGGGAACAAAGCCCTTGAATTGAAACAAGAGAGAGAGAGAGAGAGAGGGGGAACAAAGCCCTTGAATTGAAACAAGAGAGAGAGAGAGAGAGAGAGAGAGAGAGAGAGAGGTCACAGTCTACTTCAACCTGAACAGAGCTTTGCTCAATCATGAGGCATCAAAACCAAAGAAACTACACAATATTAAGAAATTATATAGACGGAAGGAAAGTGTTGTAGAAACCTACCAAAAACAATTAATTCAATCCCTTTTCCTGGACAAAACGTTCCACTGTAATTGTGAAGGTGTTAACTGGCAGTAGAAAACCTAAACAGTATATTTGAACTTTCAGCTTTCTTATCATATAAAACAAATTCAAGCAGAAAACCTAAGAAAATTAACAACAATGAAAAATGGTTTGATATTTAATGCAAAAACCTAAGAAAGAAATTGAGAAACCTATCCAACCAAAAACATAGAGACCCAGAAAACCTGAGTCTACGCCTTCACTGTGGTGAATTACTAAAACAATACAGAAATACAGTACAGAAAAAGAAGGAACAGCATGTCAGAAATCAGAAATTGAAGACTCTAACCACTTCTGGGAAAATTGGAAAACTCTAAACAAACAACAACACGAAGAGTTATCTATTCAAAACAGAGATGTATGGGTAAACCACTTCTCCAGTCTTTTTGGCTCTATAGCAAAAACCTAAACTAAAAACCCTCCAACACAACAAGGCCTGTGGTATTGATGGTACCCACAATGATATGATAAAATATACCAATTGGCTACACTAAAACTCTATAACATCATACTTGGCTATGGCGTCTTCCCCAAAATTTGGAACCAATGACCGACCCCCCCCCCCCACCCCCAATCCACAAGAGTGGAGACAAATAACTACCGTGGGATATGCATCAACAGCAACCTCAGGAAAATCCTCTGCATTATCATTAACAGCAGACTCATACATTTCCTCAATGAAAACACTGAGAAAAATGTCAAATTGGGTTTTTGTTCTCCAATTTTGGTTGAGAGGGTTCTTCCAGGATTATAATACACTGTGGATTAGTACACACACACACTCTCAAATACTCACTGACACACACACACACACACACACTCTCTCTCTCTCTCTCTCAAATACTCACTGACACACACACACACACACACACTCAAATACTCACTGACACACACAGACACACACACACACACACACGCACACACTCATGTATGCATATGCCCAGCAACACACTTTCTTTCTGTCTTCCAGACACAAATGGTTAAAAGTCTAACCCTCCTCTCCTCTCTCGTTCTCTCCTTCCAGGGTCCAGCTGGTTTGAAGGGAGGCGAAGGACCACAGGGTGCCCAAGGCCCCATCGTAAGTATGACGTTACCATGGTTATGTCATCGCTTCACGCCCCACAGAGACTCGGAGCAACACTTTTAGAGGCTTTGAAGAGGTTAAGCAGTTGGTCCATAATGAGGTGTGATTATAGCCTGGCAGGCTGGTAGGCAGGGCATGTGGTTGGTCCATAATGAGGTGTGATTATAAACTGGTAGGCTGGTAGGCAGGGCAGGTGGTTGGTCCATAATGAGGTGTGATTATAGCCTGGTAGGCAGAGCAGGTGCTTGGTCCAGACAGTCACTCCACTCCAGTAGGCAGGGCAGGTGGTTGGTCCATAATGAGGTGTGATTATAGCCTGGTAGGCTGGTAGGCAGGGCAGGTGGTTGGTCCATAGTGAGGTGTGATTATAGCCTGGTAGGCAGAGCAGGTGCTTGGTCCATAATGAGGTCTGATTATAGCCTGGTAAGCAGGGCAGGTGGTTGGTCCATAATGAGGTGTTATTATAGCCTGGCAGGCTGGTAGGCAGGGCAGGGCAGGTGGTTGGTCCATAATGAGGTGTGATTATAGCCTGGTAGGCTGGTAGGCAGGGCAGGTGGTTGGTCCATAATGAGGTGTGATTATAGCCTGGTAGGCTGGTAGGCAGGGCACGTGGTTGGTCCATAATGAGGTATGATTATAGCCTGGTAGGCTGGTAGGCAGGTCAGGTTTATGGTTTATGACTGCCAGCTAGAAACAGGGCTGGTTTCTGTCTGGAGTGGCTGTCTGGAGTGGAGTGACTGTCTGGAGTGGAGTGGCTGTCTGGAGTGACTGTCTGGAGTGACTGTCTGGAGTGGAGTGGCTGTCTGGAGTGGCTGTCTGTCTGGAGTGGAGTGGCTGTCTGGAGTGGCTGTCTGGAGTGGAGTGACTGTCTGGAGTGGCTGTCTGGAGTGACTGTCTGGAGTGGAGTGGCTGTCTGGAGTGGCTGTATGGAGTGACTGTCTGGAGTGGAGTGGCTGTCTGGAGTGGCTGTCTGGAGTGGCTGTCTGGAGTGACTGCCTGGAGTGGAGTGGCTGTCTGGAGTGGCTGTCTGGAGTGACTGTCTGGAGTGGAGTGGCTGTCTGGAGTGGAGTGGCTGTCTGGAGTGGAGTGGCTGTCTGGAGTGGAGTGGCTGTCTGGAGTGGAGTGGCTGTCTGGAGTGGAGTGGCTGTCTGGAGTGGAGTGGCTGTCTGGAGTGGAGTGGCTGTCTGGAGTGGAGTGGCTGTCTGGAGTGGAGTGGCTGTCTGGAGTGGAGTGGCTGTCTGGAGTGGAGTGGCTGTCTGGAGTGGAGTGGCTGTCTGGAGTGGAGTGGCTGTCTGGAGTGGAGTGGCTGTCTGGAGTGGAGTGACTGTCAGGAGTGGAGTGGCTGTCTGGAGTGGCTGCCTGGAGTGGAGTGACTGTCTGGAGTGGAGTGGCTGTCTGGAGTGGAGTGGCTGTCTGGAGTGGAGTGGCTGTCTGGAGTGGAGTGACTGCCTGGAGTGGAGTGGCTGTCTGTCTGGAGTGGAGTGGCTGTCTGTCTGGAGTGGAGTGGCTGTCTGGAGTGGAGTGGCTGTCTGTCTGGAGTGGAGTGGCTGTCTGTCTGGAGTGGAGTGGCTGTCTGTCTGGAGTGGAGTGGCTGTCTGGAGTGGAGTGGCTGTCTGTCTGGAGTGGAGTGGCTGTCTGGAGTGGAGTGGCTGTCTGGAGTGGAGTGGCTGTCTGTCTGGAGTGGAGTGACTGTCTGGAGTGGAGTGGCTGTCTGGAGTGGAGTGGCTGTCTGGAGTGGAGTGGCTGTCTGTCTGGAGTGGAGTGGCTGTCTGAAGTGGAGTGGCTGTCTGTCTGGAGTGGAGTGGCTGTCTGTCTGGAGTGGAGTGGCTGTCTGGAGTGGAGTGGCTGTCTGTCTGGAGTGGAGTGGCTGTCTGGAGTGGCTGTCTGGAGTGGAGTGGCTGTCTGGAGTGGCTGTCTGGAAGGTGAGAATAGAATCTCTTACGGGTTTGAATGACAGACAGGCAGCTTTGGAGGAGGAGAGGGAGAGGAGGTGAGGAGCAGAAGAGTGGGGAGAGGAGAGGAGAGGAGAGGAGAGGAGAGGAGAGGAGAGGAGAGGAGATTTGAAGCATTGTCATGTTCTAGTGTACCAATGTGAGAATGGATGGCATGGATGGCATGGATGGCATGCATAATACACTTCTGAACAAAGGAAAACATTCTGATTCTGAGGGTTCTGAAAAGGAAACCATTCTGATTCGGAGGGTTCTGAAAAGGAAACCAATCTGGTTCTGAGGGTTCTGAAAAGGAAAACATTCTGATTCTGAGGGTTCTGAAAAGAAAACCATTCTGATTCTGAGGGTTCTGAAAAGGAAACCATTCTGATTCTGAGGGTTCTGAAAAGGAAACCATTCTGATTCTGAGGGTTCTGAAAATGAAACCATTCTGATTCTGAGGGTTCTGAAAAGGAAACCATTCTGATTCTGAGGGTTCTGAAAAGGAAACCATTCTGATTCTGAGGGTTCTGAAAAGGAAACCATTCTGATTCTGAGGGTTCTGAATGTGAGAATGGATTGCATTTATAATACACTTCTGAACAAAGGAAAACATTCTGATTCTGAGGGTTCTGAATGTGCGGAGATTCTTTTGAAAAGGAAACACTGAGTGCTGAGCGACGGCTGGATATCCTGAAAATACATTTTTGTTTACCACAACAATGTCAGAGAAATTCACCTCTAATTGTATGACTCCGTTAAGTTCCTACACACTTACACAAACACTCACGCACACATACACACTCACGCACACATACACTCACTCACTCACTCATACACACACACTCACGCACACAAGCAATTAGATTTTTCCCTTTATCGATTTCTCAGCAGCAGATCAGTCGGCGTTCAGCTGCAGGGAGAAGTGTGCGTTGCGTTTAGTCAGAACATGGTGTGGGTGTTCGAGTAATGTTTGTGTGATATGTGTTTGTGTGTCTATATGTTTGTGTGTGTTTGATTGTGTGTCTGCAGTTGTGTGTCTGTGTTTGTGTGTCTGTGTTTGTGGCTGTGTGTCTGTGGCTATGTGTATGTGGATGTGTGTCTGTGGTTGTGTGTCTGTGGTTGTGTATCTGTGTGTTTGTGGCTGTGTGTCTGTGGCCGTGTGTCTGTGTCTGTGTCTGTGTCTATGGCTGTGTGTCTGTGGCCGTGTGTCTGTGGTTGTGTGTCTGTTGTAGTAACTGTGTGTCTGTTGTAGTAACTGTGTGCCTGTGGTAGTAACTGTGTGCCTGTGTGTCTGTGGTAGTAACTGCGTGCCTGCGTATCTGTGGTAGTAACTGCGTGTCTGTGGTAGTAACTGAGTGTCTGTGGTAGTAACTGCGTGTCTGTGGTAGTAACTGCGTGTCTGTGGTAGTAACTGTGTGCCTGTGGTAGTAACTGTGTGCCTGTGTGTCTGCGGTAGTAACTGCGTGCCTGCGTATCTGTGGTAGTAACTGCGTGTCTGTGGTAGTAACTGCGTGTCTGTGGTAGTAACTGCGTATCTGTGGTAGTAACTGCGTGTCTGTGGTAGTAACTGCGTGTCTGTGGTAGTAACTGCGTGTCTGTGGTAGTAACTGAGTGTCTGTGGTAGTAACTGAGTGTCTGTGGTAGTAACTGAGTGTCTGTGGTAGTAACTGTGTGTCTGTGGTAGTAACTGAGTGTCTGTGGTATTAACTGCGTGTCTGTGGTAGTAACTGCGTGTCTGTGGTAGTAACTGCGTGTCTGTGGTAGTAACTGAGTGTATGTGGTAGTAACTGCGTGTCTGTGGTAGTAACTGCGTGTCTGTGGTAGTAACTGAGTGTCTGTGGTAGTAACTGCGTGTCTGTGGTAGTAACTGCGTGTCTGTGGTAGTAACTGTGTGTCTGTGGTAGTAACTATGTGTCTGTGGTAGTAACTGTGTGTCTGTTGTAGTAACTGTGTGTCTGTGGTAGTAACTGTGTGTCTGTGGTA
This sequence comes from Oncorhynchus mykiss, assembly GCF_013265735.2. Lineage (NCBI taxonomy): Eukaryota > Metazoa > Chordata > Actinopteri > Salmoniformes > Salmonidae > Oncorhynchus > Oncorhynchus mykiss. The sequence goes on from NC_048592.1 coordinate 38,461,847, forward strand.
GTAACTGCGTGTCTGTGGTAGTAACTGCGTGTCTGTGGTAGTAACTGAGTGTCTGTGGTAGTAACTGCGTGTCTGTGGTAGTAACTGCGTGTCTGTGGTAGTAACTGCGTGTCTGTGGTAGTAACTGCGTGTCTGTGGTAGTAACTGTGTGTCTGTGGTAGTAACTGCGTGTCTGTGGTAGTAACTGCGTGTCTGTGGTAGTAACTGCGTGTCTGTGGTAGTAACTGCGTGTCTGTGGTAGTAACTACGTGTCTGTGGTAGTAACTGCGTGTCTGTGGTAGTAACTGTGTGCCTATGTGTCTGTGGTAGTAACTGTGTGTCTGTGGTAGTAACTGCGTGTCTGTGGTAGTAACTGCGTGTCTGTGGTAGTAACTGCGTGTCTGTGGTAGTAACTGCGTGTCTGTGGTAGTAACTGCGTGTCTGTGGTAGTAACTGCATGTCTGTGGTAGTAACTGCGTGTCTGTGGTGGTAACTGCGTGTCTGTGGTAGTAACTGTGTGTCTGTGGTAGTAACTGTGTGCATTAAATCCATATTGATAAATTGCCTGAATTGATGTGATAACGATGAATAGAACAATACATTTATAACATTCATGTTTTTTTACATTTCCTTTCAAAATACTACTACTAATTGGATGGTTGTTCACATTAACAGTCACCCATACTCTCATAACTATTTCTTTATTTTATTCAACCTTTATTTAAGATTCATGCTGAGACCACAGTCTCTTTCACAGATGAGCCCTGCATGAACACATCAATAAACAATTAGACTATACATATCTATAGACACTTCAATTACACTATACATATCTATAGACACATCAATTACACTATACATATCTATAGACACTTCAATTACACTATACATATCTATAGACATATCAATTACACTATACATACCTATAGACACATCAATTGCACTATACATATCTATAGACACTTCAATTACACTATACATACCTATAGACACATCAATTGCACTATACATATCTATAGTGTCATCAATTAGACTATACATATCTATAGACACATCAATTACGCTATACATATCTATAGTGTCATCAATTAGACTATACATATCTATAGACACATCAATTACGCTATACATATCTATAGACACATCAATTACACTATACATATCTATAGTGTCATCAATTAGACTATACATATCTATAGACACATCAATTAGACTATACATATCTATACACACATCAATTGCACTATACATATCTATACACACATCAATTGCACTATACATATCTATAGACACTTCAATTACACTATACATATCTATAGACACTTCAATTACACTATACATATCTATAGACACTTCAATTACACTATACATATCTATAGACACTTCAATTACACTATACATACCTATAGACACATCAATTGCACTATACATATCTATAGACACTTCAATTACACTATACATATCTATAGACACTTCAATTACACTATACATATCTATAGACACTTCAATTACACTATACATATCTATAGACACTTCAATTACACTATACATATCTATAGACACTTCAATTACACTATACATATCTATAGACACTTCAATTACACTATACATATCTATAGACACTTCAATTACACTATACATATCTATATACACTTCAATTACACTATACATACCTATAGACACATCAATTGCACTATACATATCTATAGACACTTCAATTACACTATACATATCTATAGACACTTCAATTACACTATACATACCTATAGACACATCAATTGCACTATACATACCTATAGACACATCAATTGCACTATACATATCTATAGACACTTCAATTACACTATACATATCTATACACACATCAATTACACTATACATATCTATAGACACTTCAATTACACTATACATATCTATAGACACTTCAATTACACTATACATATCTATAGACACTTCAATTACACTATACATATCTATAGACATATCAATTACGCTATACATATCTATATACACATCAATTAGACTATACATATCTATAGACACATCAATTAGACTATACATATCTATACACACATCAATTAGACTATACATATCTACAGTACCAGTCAGAAGTTTGGACACACCTGTACTCATTCCAGGGTTTTTCTTTATTTTTACTATTTTCTACATTGTAGAATAATAGTGAAGACATCTAAACTATGAAAAAACATAGTAACCAAAAAAGTGTTAAACAAATAAAAATATATCTTATATTTGAGAATCTTCAAAGTAGCCAGCCTTTTCCTTGATGACAGCTTTGCACACTCTGGACATTCTCTCAACCAGCTTCATGAGGAATGCTTTTCCAACAGTCTTGAAGGAGTTCCCACATACGCTGAGCACATGTTGGCTGCTTTTCCTTCACTCTGCTGTCCAACTCATCCCAAACCACCTCACTTGAGTTGAAGTCGGGTGATTGTGGAATGGCTACTTGCATAGTGGAATATTTTATTAAGACATGTAGCTAGCTAGCTAGCTAAACAAAGACCCATAATCCCAACTCATGACGTTACTACCCTGCATGAATCTGCAGGTAGCTAACCAACCAGGTTCAATGTTAGCTAACATTAGGCTATAACTAGCAATGCAAATGGCATAATAAGATCGTACACGTAACGCTAGACTATCTTACCCGAATACATAATTAATGTATTGACATGTCTCCCTGTCACAGATGCCATGTTTGCACTTAGTTTAAAGATGTAATCTAGAGACACGCATTTTCTCCATCTCTTTAGCTATCATACTCTAATTCCACTCATTTCAAAACTCGGTCCTCCAGAAAGTGGAGAGCAACACTTATGTAGTTTTACCACACAATAAAACTAATTAAATCCTCGTTAGACAAGACTGACCATACTGAACAGCTCAAATAGACAGAAGCATGCTACATGACAGACCAATCCAAACTCATCTCTCGGCATGTCCAGCCCACTCATTATCTCAGCCAATCATGGCTAACGGGAAGGTTCCTGGCTTTTTCTGTGGCTAATCCAATTAGGCTCGTAAATTGACAATTGTATTCCTATTTACAGAAGGCATACACGTTTGTTATTAAGGCACATGAAAGTTCACATGTTCGAGAAGGCATTTCTGCCCCCCCCAAAAAAATAATTTTAACCTCTCTAGGGTATGTGGGACGCTAGTGTCCCACCTGGCCAACATCCAGTGAGATTTTAGAGCGCCAAATTCAAATACAGAAATACTCATTATAACAATTCAGAAAAGATACAACTATTTTACATAGGTTTAAAGATCAACTTCTTGTGAATCCAACCAGGGTGTCAGATTTCAAAAATGCTTTACGGCGTAAGCATACCTTACTATTATTATAGCCAAGCAAACAAATCATTACCAACAGAAACCAGCCAAGTGGAAGAGTTACACAAGTCAGAAATAGAGATAAAATGAATAACTTACCTTTGATGATCTTCATATGTTTGCACTCAGAAGACATTAATTTATTCAATAAATGTTCCTTTTGTTCGATAAAGTCTCTCTTTATATCCTAAAACCTCCGTTTTGTTTGCACGTTTTCTTCAGTAATCCACAGGCTCAAACGCAGTCACAACAGGCATACAAAAAAATCTAAATTGTATCCGTAAAGTTCATAGAAACATGTCAAACGATGTTCATATTCAATCCTCAGGTTGTTTTTAGCCTAAATAATCTATCATATTTAAACCGGACAATAACGTCGTCAATATAAAAGTTAAACAAGAAAGGCACTCTCTCGGTCGCACTCATGAAAAAGCTCTGTGACACGGCAGGGTCCACTCATTCAGACTGCTCTTTCTCCCTAATTTTTCAGAATACAATCCTGAAACAATTTCTAACGACTGTTGACATCTAGTGGAAGGCATAGGAACTGCAATTTGACGCCTAAGTCAATGGATACTGATGTAATGGCATTGAATAGAAAACTACAACAACAACAAAAAAATCCTTCTTCCTGAATGGATTTTTCTCAGGTTTTCGCCTGCCAAATCAGTTCTGTTATACTCACAGACATTATTGTAACAGTTTTGGATATGCTTTTTCATCCAAAATTACCTTGTTCCCATCCTCTCCAGGGGGATGCTGCCCCCTAGAGGTTAATAAAGGAAAAAAGGTTTACGTTCAAAACTCCTGACCCTCGACGTTTCCTGAAACTATTTCATAGTTTTGATGTCTTCACTATTTTTATACTATGTAGAAATAGTAAAAATAAAGATAAACCCGAATGAGTAGGTGTGTCCAACCTTTTGACTGATAATGTACATGCATTGTATGTTAAAATGTTCACAAATTTATAGTCAAATTTGATGTTTCGAAATTCATGTTTTTGTCTATTTTTCATGTTTTTGACAGATATTTGGATCGATTTCATCCATAGCTACTTTTTATGAACATTTGTCTGTAATTAATTCAAAGTGTTTCTGTGATACTCAGAGGCTGATAAATTGGCTATTTTTTATCTGCTAATCTGACATACAAGTATGGCTACCGATATGGGCGATATGGGCGCCGGTGCCTTCAGACTGTTAGCTGTAACTTTGACTATTAACTCAGCATCTGAAATATGAGACTCTACTCTCTGTTTAGAGACATTGACTGCAAGCTAGATATGTATTTAAGTTTTTTTTGTTTTGTTATTTTTGAGTCATAGTGGCTGCCTCACCTCCTAGGAGCCAAATCTGGGGGTGTCTTCACATCTTTTCAGGGTATATGCCTCTGTGCCAAATCAACCTCTCTTCTAAATCAACCTCTCTGCCAAATCAACCTCTCTGCCAAATCAACCTCTCTGCCAAATCAACCTCTCTGCCAAATCAACCTCTCTGCCAAATCAACCTCTCAGCCAAATCAAACTCTGTGCCAAATTTGGTGCTTTTGTCACAAAGTGGACTATTGACTAGTATACAACATATGAATTATTTTTCATTCCTCCATATTACCACAGAAATCCTGGTCAAATGTTTTAGTTTCAGAAGGATTTAGTTTCAGAAGGAGTAGACCTACCATTTCAGAATGATTTTTAAAAAAGGGGGTTGAAATTAGGATATTTTTTTTACCCCTGTTGGCACTTTTAGGGCTAGAAGACAAATCTTCATTGGACTGGCCCGTGTGTGTCCCCATCAAATACAAAGGAAACACACTCACGGTCTCTGATAGAGGAATGTCAATAGGGTGAAGCTTGAAAGAATCCTGTAATAATGTTTTTTTGTCTGACATTTTGAATGAAAACACTGACTCACAGCTGAGGTGCTGAAAGAGTGTCTCCGTTTCATGACATTAGTTAAAGTCTTTGTTCGGAATATATTCATACTTTGAGTCTTCGCCTTCGTTTCAATATCCCAAACTACTGCACATGGGAATGCGTGAAACGTACTCCTCGGATTGAAGTGTCGTCACTTGCTCTGACGGAATTTTTGTAACTTGACTGGTAAGACGCTTCGGGAGGGCAGTCAGGTGTGCTAGCAGAGCAGAGGTCCTGGGTTTGAGCATCGATGAGAGCGGAATCAGGAGGAAGCGCTACACGCTAAGCAAGTTGATGTCCGTTACACTAGCATACCACTTATAATGACCAATACTAAATAGTATTCTTGTGTATTGGAATAAAACTCGAAAGACACTCAAAAGGTGCTAGAAGATTGGCTCCTGTTGATGATGTTGATGATGATGATGATGATGATGGTGATGTCTTTGTTGGCTGGCAGGGTTCTCCAGGAGAGAGAGGTGCTGCCGGTCCCGGAGGTGCCATCGGTCTTTCAGGACGCTCCGGACCTCAGGGAGGTCCTGGACCAGCCGGAGAGAAGGGAGGCCCGGTGAGTACACACACACACCTGGACATATAACTTCAATATCTGCCTTTTTAAAATCGCAAAACTATTTTACTGTATCTGGTAGTGTTAATATAAGAGGATGAAGGATAACAGATGTTCTTGTCTATTATGGCCACATGTTGACTCGTTCTCTCCTGTCCCCACAGGGAGAGAAAGGCCCCATGGGACCAGCTGGTCGTGACGGTATCCAAGGTCCTGTTGGTCTTCCTGGCCCTGCAGGCCCCCAAGGCCCCCCTGGAGAGGATGGAGACAAGGTAATACTGTAGACAATCCTCTGTGGCCCTGTGGTATAGTTCAGTAATGTAGTACAGTACTGTACGGTATAGTTCAGTAATGTAGTATAGTACTGTGGTATAGTGCAGTAATGTAGTACAGTACTGTAGTATAGTGATGTAGTATAGTGAAGCAATGTAGTACAGTACTGTACAAATCAAATCAAATCAAATGTTATTTGTCACATACACATGGTTAGCAGATGTTAATGCGAGTGTAGCGAAATGCTTGTGCTTCTAGTTCCGACAATGCAGTAATAACAAGTAATCTAACTAACAATTCCAAAACTACTGTCTTGTACACAGTGTAAGGGGATAAAGAATATGTACATAAGGATATATGAATGAGTGATGGTACAGAGCAGCATAGGCAAGATACAGTAGATGGTATCGAGTACAGTATGTACAAATGAGATGAGTATGTAAACAAAGTGGCATAGTTTAAAGTGGCTAGTGATACATGTATTACATAAGGATACAGTCAATGATATAGAGTACAGTATATACCAATGCATATGAGATGAATAATGTAGGGTAAGTAACATTATATAAGGTAGCATTGTTTAAAGTGGCACAGTATAGTTCAGTAATATTGTACAGTATAGTGCAGTCATGTAATATAGTACTGTAGTATAGTGCAGTACTGCACAGTATAGTTCAGTAATGTAGCATAGTACTGTACAGTATTGTGCAGTAATGTAGTATAGTGCTGTAGTATAGTGCAGTAATGTAGTATAGTACTGTGGTATAGTTCAGTAATGTGGTACAGTACTGTACAGTATTGTGCAGTAATGTAGTATATTAATGTAGTATAGTTCAGTAATGTGGTACATTACTGTACAGTATAGTTCAGTAATATTGTACAGTATAGTGCAGTCATATAATATAGTACTGTAGTATAATGCAGTACTGCACAGTATAGTTCAGTAATGTTGTACAGTATAGTGCAGTAATGTAGCATAGTATAGTAGTATGGTGCACTAATGTAGTATAGTACTGTATAGTATGGCACAGTAATGTTGTATATTACTGTATTGTATAGTTCAGCAATGTAGTACAGTATAGCTCAGTAATTTAGCATGGTATAGTAGTATAGTTCAGTAATATTGTATAGTAGTATAATTAAGTAATGTAGAACAGTACTGTACAGTTCAGTGGCATAGTATAGTATAGTGTAGTAATGTACAGTATAGCGCAATGTAGCATATTATAGTAGTCTAGTTCAGTAATGTAGTATAGTAGTATACAGTACAGTGCAGTATTGTAGTATAGTACCGTACAGCATAGTACAGTATTGTGGTTTAGTATAGTAGTATAGTACTGTACAAGATAGTGCAGTAATGTACTGTATTATAGTATAGTAGTATAATACTGTACTGTATTGTGCAGTAGTATAGTATAGTAGTATAGTACTATACATTATAGTGCAGTAGTGTAGTTCAGTATAGTACTGTACAGTATAGTGCAGTAATGTACTGTATTATAGTATAGTAGTATAATACTGTACTGTATTGTGCAGTAGTATAGTATAGTAGTATAGTACTATACATTATAGTGCAGTAGTGTAGTTCAGTATAGTACTGTACAGTATAGTGCAGTAATGTACTGTATTATAGTATAGTAGTATAATACTGTACTGTATTGTGCAGTAGTATAGTATAGTAGTATAGTACTATACATTATAGTGCAGTAGTGTAGTTCAGTAGAGAACTGTTCAGTATAGTGCAGTAATGTAATGTATTATAGTATAGTAATATAGTACTATACAGTATAGTGCAGTAGTGCAGTAGTGCAGTTTAGTGTACTACTGTAGTTTAGTATAGTGGTCTAGTACTGTACGGTATAGTTCAGTAGTGTACTATTCGTGGTATAGGAGTTTACAGTATAGTGCAGTGGTGTAGTTTAGCATTAGTGGTAGAGTACTGTACAGTATAGTGCAGTAGTGTAGTTTAACTGTACAGTATAGTGCAGTGGTAAGGTATAGTGGTGTAGTACTGTGCAGTATAGTGCAGTAGTCTAGTATAGTACTATTGTACTGTACAGTATAGTGCAGTGGTGTAGTTTAGTATAGTGGTATAGTACTGTACAGTATAGTGCAGTAGTGTGATGTAGTATAGTACTGTATAGTATAGTGCAGTAGTGTAGTTTAACTGTACAGTATAGTGCAGTAGTGTAGTTTAACTGTACAGTATAGTGCAGTAGTGCAGTTTAACTGTACAGTGTATTGCAGTAGTGTACTATTAGTGGTATAGTACTGTGCAGTACAGTGCAGTAGTCTAGTATAGTATTATTGTACTGTACAGTATAGTGCAGTAGTGTAGTTTAGTATAGTGGTATAGTACTGTACAGTATAGTGCAGTAGTGTGGTGTAGTATAGTACTGTACAGTATAGTGCAGTAGTGTAGTTTAACTGTACAGTATAGTGCAGTAGTGTGGTGTAGTATAGTACTGTACAGTATAGTGCAGTAGTGTAGTTTAACTGTGCAGTATAGTGCAGTAGTGTAGTTTAACTGTACAGTATAGTGCAGTAGTGTAGTTTAACTGTACAGTATAGTGCAGTAGTGTAGTTTAACTGCAGTATAGTGCAGTAGTGTGGTGTAGTATAGTACTGTACAGTATAGTGTAGTAGTGTAGTTTCACTGTACAGTATAGTGCAGTAGTGTGGTGTAGTATAGTACTGTACAGTATAGTGCAGTAGTGTAGTTTAACTGCAGTATAGTGCAGTAGTGTAGTTTAACTGTACAGTATAGTGCAGTAGTGTAGTTTAACTGTGCAGTATAGTGCATTAGTGTAGTTTAACTGCAGTATAGTGCAGTAGTGTAGTTTAACTGTACAGTATAGTGCAGTAGTGTAGTTTAACTGTGCAGTATAGTGCATTAGTGTAGTTTAACTGCAGTATAGTGCAGTAGTGTAGTTTAACTGTGCAGTATAGTGCAGTAGTGTAGTTTAACTGTACAGTATAGTTCTGTAGTGTGGTGTAGTATACTACTGTACAGTATAGTGCAGTAGTGTAGTTTAACTGTGCAGTATAGTGCAGTAGTGTAGTTTAACTGCAGTATAGTGCAGTAGTGTAGTTTAACTGCTGTATAGTGCAGTAGTGTAGTTTAACTGTGCAGTATAGTGTAGTAGTGTAGTTTAACTGTGCAGTATAGTGCAGTAGTGTAGTTTAACTGCAGTGTAGTGCAGTAGTGTAGTTTAACTGTTCAGTATAGTGCAGTAGTGTAGTTTAACTGTACAGTATAGTTCTGTAGTGTGGTGTAGTATAGTACTGTACAGTATAGTGCAGTAGTGTAGTTTAACTGTGCAGAATCGTGCAGTAGTGTAGTTTAACTGTGCAGTATAGTGCAGTAGTGTAGTATGTGGGTTAGGAGTGTTACATTGCAGATATTATTTGTGTCGATGACATGTTAAGTTATGGTGATGGATTGGTGTGAAAATGTTTTAGCAGAGGCAGTTGTATGCACGTGTGCGTGCACACACACACACACACACACACACACACACACACACACACACACACACACACACACACACACACACACACACACACACACACACACACACACACACACACACACTCCCGTCACACATTTCAGATCCCTGTCACGTCCTCCATAGCGTTAGCGTGACAGTGGGAGTGCCAATAGAGGGATAGACCGAGCCAAGTAATCAATTAATTGCAAACACCAACCCAGGGTCTTTGTTGTCCAATCAAATTAAAATCTCCACAAATAATATTTACCACCTAATCTCAGTAAAGGTGACAGTTGGAAAATATTGGACTTGACTAAACAGCGAGGCAGAAATTATTTTATGAGGAGCTAAAAATAAAATAGGACTTCAAGCGTCTTTGATTCCTAGCACTATACAGTATAAAGACGATGTATAGGTATCATTATCATAACTGTTGTTGTGTGTTCTGTCCCAGGGAGAGGTTGGTGAGCCTGGCCAGAAGGGAAGCAAAGCAGACAAGGGTGAACAGGTGAGTTCTCATCACATTTTCCTCGTGTAGGAAATGTCTAGAGAAACTTCACCCGAAATCAGAGACAAGCCTTTACTGGTGCAAAGACCGGAGGATGAGAAAACATCCAAGGAAGTCACCCAGAGTCACCCTGACCAAAATAAAATAAATATCAGTCTGGGTCTCAACTTCCTGTTTAGAGAAAGAATAGTAGAATACACAAGATGCAATTCCCGAAATGTGGTTTTCCTTCAGCAGTTTTTGTAGTGTTATCTTAGTCACTGAGAGTCACTCAATTAGCGTCGGCAAAAAAATGTTTGATTGGTAAATTTGTCTAGCCGACTATCTAAACTTGTAGTAATCATGGCCGAATTCCCATCGGGCACGCAGAGCGTGTGCCCAGGAGCCCGCATTGATTTTGTTAGTCACTCTCACTCAGATATCATATTAACATGGTGTAAAGTCAAGGTCAAAATGTGTATAATCGCAGGAAATTAGCTCTAAACCTGGGAAACAAAAATTGCTCTGCCCCAGGGCAAAAGGAGTAGAATTGCATGAAATGTGTTGCACAAATGCCAGATGTTCTCTTCGTCCCATGGCAAAGTGTATGGAATGACAGAAAACGTGCTTTTAAAAAGACAAAACACTGCTACATTTTCTCTAAACTCCATGGAAATGTTTTTTTGAATTGCAGAAAATGTACTTTAAAACTAATCCTCTCCACTGTCAGTCCAGTGGGTGGCCTACTAAAATGTTTTGCTGCGAGGTAGGGGGCCCCCCCAACCAAATCTCGCTAGGGCCAGCCCTGCAGTCGCCTCAAATGACCTTAAGGTCGTCCATTGTTGGGGACAGCTCATTTAGAATCATAAAAGTAACCACAGGTAAATGTAGTGCTTAAGCATGTGAAGGCACTGTCGCTAACTGTGTCTCTGTCCCTGTTGTTAACCTCTCTGTTTCGGTGGTGGTGGGCAGGGTCCTCCTGGGCCATCTGGTCTTCAAGGTGTCATCGGAGCTCCTGGTCCTGCCGTGAGTATTAATTCACATTTAACCTCTCACCAAACTCATCAACCCCGAACTGTCACCAATCAGCTCAGCCCTCAACTCACCCCTTGTTATTCCACTGCAACTACACAGTGCAACTACACAGTACAACTACACAGTACAACTACACAGTGCAACTACACAGTGCAACCACACAGTGCAACTACACAGTGCAACTACACAGTGCAACCACACAGTGCAACTACACCGTGCAACCACACAGTGCAACTACACAGTGCAACTACACAGTGCAACCACACAGTGCAACTACACAGTGCAACCACACAGTGCAACTACACAGTACAACCACACAGTGCAACCAGACAGTACAACCACACAGTAATGCACTGTGCAGTATAATTCAGCACTCTCCTCAGCACCTGTATTCAGACAGACACCACTCAATTACACCACACCCACCCTCTTGTTATTTCAATATAGCCACACCAATATAGTCACACCAATATAGACACACCAATATAGTCACACCAATATAGACACACCAATATAGTCACACCAATATAGATATACCAATATAGTCACACCAATATAGTCACACCCATATAGACACACCCATGTAGTCACACCCATATAGTCACACCCATATAGTCACACCAATATAGTCACACCAATATAGTCAAACCAATATAATCACACCAATATAGTCATTCCTATATAGCCACACCAACACCAATATAGTCACACCAATATAGTCACACCAACACCAATATAGTCACACCAACACCAATATAGTCACACCAATATAATCACACCAATATAGTCATACCCATATAGTCACACCAATATAGTCACACCAATATAGTCACACCAATATAGTCATACCTATATAGCCACACGCATGTAGTCACACCAACACCAATATAGTCACACCAACACCAATATAGTCACACCAATGTAGTCACACCAACACCAATATAGTCACACCAATATAATCACACCAATATAGTCATACCCATATAGTCACACCAACACCCATATAGTCACACCAACACCAATATAGTCACACCAACACCAATATAGTCATACCAACACCAATATATTTGCACCAACACCAATATAGTCACACCAATATAGTCACACCAACACCAATATAGTCACACCAACACCAATATATTCGCACCGACACCAATATAGCCACACCCATATAGTCACACCAACACCAATATAGTCAAACCAACACCAATATATTCTCACCAACACCAATATAGTCACACCCATGTAGTCACACCAACACCAATAGTCACACCCATATAGTCACACCAACACCAATAGTCACACCAATATAGTCACACCAACACCAATATAGTCACACCTATATAGTCACACCAGCACCAATATAGTCACACCAATATAGTCACACCAATACCAATATAGTCAAACCAACACCAATATATTCTCACCAACACCAATATAGTCACACCCATATAGTCACACCAACACCAATAGTCACACCCATATAGTCACACCAACACCAATAGTCACACCAATATAGTCACACCAACACCAATATAGTCACACCTATATAGTCACACAAGCACCAATATAGTCACACCAATATAGTCACACCAACACCAATATAGTCACACCAATATAGTCATACCTATATAGTCACACCAGCACCAATATAGTCACACCAATATAGTCACACCAACACCAATATAGCCACACACATATAGTCACACCAACACCAATATAGTCACACCAACACCAATATATTCGCACCAACACCAATATAGTCACACCAATATAGTCACACCAACACCAATATAGCCACACCCATATAGTCACACCAACACCAATATAGTCACACCAACACCAATATATTCGCACCAACAGCAATATAGTCAAACCAATATAGTCACAGCAACACCAATATAGTCACACCAACACCAATATAGTCACACCAATATAGTCACACCAACACCAATATAGTCACACCCATATAGTCACACCAACACCCATATAGTCACACCAACACCAATATATTCACACCAACACCAATATAGTCACACCAATATAGTCACACCAACACCAATATATTCACTCCAACACCAATATAGTCACACCAATATAGTCACACCAACACCAAAATAGTCACACCAATATAGTCACACCAACACCAATATAGTCACACCAACTCTCTTCATTTCACAGCTCAGTGCTGCAGGTCATCAGGACAGTAATATTATCTGTCATATTATTAGATCATGGCTAGGCCTTCATCCCAATTGGCACCCTATTCCCTATATCCTATCAGCCCTGGTCAAAAGTAGTCCACTACATGGGGAATAGGTTTCTATTTACAGACGTTATTACAGACGCCTAGGCCTCTGTCTGGTGGGGCAATGACCTGCCTACTGAGACACACTGGCAGAGCCAGGTGGCACTCCCAGTCTAAATATGATCCAAATCTGATTATATCACATGATAAAGCTGACTGGCTTCAGCTGTGACTTCTGTTGGAGTGGTTTATCTTCTTTAGTACCCAAATGCCCAAGATCAAAACTACCTTTGTCTTGTATGAGAGTAGAACAACAAGACTACAACAAGACTACAACAAGACTAGGGCAGGACTACAACAATACTACAGCAAGACTACATCGAGACTACAACAAGACTAGGGCAAGACTACAACAATACTACAACAAGACTATAGAAAGACTACAACAAGACTATAGAAAGACTACAACAAGAATATAGAAAGACTACAACAAGACGATAGAAAGACTACAACAAGACTAGAGAGAGACTACAGCAAGACTATAAAAAGACTACAACAAGACTACAACAAGACTATAGAAAGACTACAACAAGACTATAGAAAGACTACAACAAGACGATAGAAAGACTACAACAAGACTAGAGAGAGACTACAGCAAGACTATAAAAAGACTACAACAAGACTACAACAAGACTATAGAAAGACTACAACAAGTCTACAACAAGACTACAGAAAGACTACAGAAAGACTACAGAAAGACTACAGAAAGACTACAACAATACTACAACAATACTATAGAAAAACTACAACATAACTATAAAAAGACTACAACAAGACTACAGAAAGACTATAGAAAGACTACAACAAGTCTACAACAAGACTATAAAAAGACTACAACAAGACTACAACAAGACTATAGAAAGACTACAGAAAGACTACAGAAAGACTACAGAAAGACTACAGAAAGACTACAACAATACTATAAAAAAACTACAACATAACTATAGAAAGACTACAACAAGTCTACAACAAGACTATAGAAAGACTACAGAAAGACTACAGAAAGACTATAGAAAGACTACAGAAAGACTACAGAAAGACTATAGAAAGACTACAGAGAGACTACAGAAAGACTACAGAAAGACTATAGAAAGACTACAGAGAGACTACAGCAAGACTATAAAAAGACTACAACAAGACTACAACAAGACTATAGAAAGACTACAACAAGTCTACAACAAGACTATAGAAAGACTACAGAAAGACTACAGAAAGACTACAGAAAGACTATAGAAAGACTACAACAAGTCTACAACAAGACTATAGAAAGACTATAGAAAGACTACAGAAAGACTACAGAAAGACTACAGAAAGACTACAACAATACTATAGAAAGACTACAACAAGTCTACAACAAGACTACAGAAAGACTACAGAAAGACTACAACAAGACTATAGAAAAACTGCAACATAACTATAGAAAGACTACAACAAGACTACAACAAGACTAGAGAGAGACTACAGAGAGACTACAGCGAGAACATATGTTTAGGATGTTAAAACACAGAAAGACTACAGAAAGACTATAGAAAGACTACAGAAAGACTACAGAAAGACTACAGAAAGACTATAGAAAGACTACAGAGAGACTACAGCAAGACTATAAAAAGACTACAACAAGACTACAACAAGACTATAGAAAGACTACAACAAGTCTACAACAAGACTATAGAAAGACTACAGAAAGACTACAGAAAGACTACAGAAAGACTACAGAAAGACTATAGAAAGACTACAACAAGTCTACAACAAGACTATAGAAAGACTACAGAAAGACTACAGAAAGACTACAGAAAGACTACAACAATACTATAGAAAGACTACAACAAGTCTACAACAAGACTACAGAAAGACTACAGAAAGACTACAACAAGACTATAGAAAAACTGCAACATAACTATAGAAAGACTACAACAAGACTACAACAAGACTAGAGAGAGACTACAGAGAGACTACAGCGAGAACATATGTTTAGGATATTAAAACACAGAAAGATAAGCCCCTGAACATCTTTAAGAGAACTGTAGATACAGATGTGTACCTGACTTTCAAAGCTGTGTCTACTGAGAAGAGATTTGTAATAGTTAGCTAAAGTCTGACTGTTCCCTTGAAACAGCCACCATCTCTCAAACCTCTACATGGTGTCTCAATCATGCAGTAGCCTCTACACTAGTCTCACAAGCCAAACTCCACAGTCCTCCATGTACTGGGCTGTTGTTCTGGCCAAGCAAAACTATCGTATCTCAAATTACACCCTATTTCCCTTCCCTTTTATAGTGCATAACTACCCATAGGCTTCTGGTCAAAATAAGTGCACTACATTGCTAATAGGGTGCAGTTTAGGGCGTACCCTACTTCAACTCAGCTCTCCACAGGTCAGGTCAGATCCAAAACACAGAATTCTGCCTATTCCCGCCCCCTAAAGGCAACCCAACACAACACAACCCCTCAGCCTCCACCTACTCACTATCTCAGCTCTCTCTCTCCCCCTCCCTCTCTCTCTCTCTCTCTCTCTCTCTCTCTCTCTCTCTCTGTCTCTCTCTCTCTTTCTCTAGCTCCCCTCTCTCCCTCTGTCTGTCTGTCTGTCTCTCTCTCTCTCTCTCTCTCTCTCTCTCTCTCTCTCTCTCTCTCTCTCTCTCTCTCTCTCTCTCTCTCTCTCTCTCTCTCTCTCTGTCTCTCTCTCTCTTTCTCTAGCTCCCCTCTCTCCCTCTGTCTGTCTGTCTGTCTCTCTCTCTCTCTCTCTCTCTCTCTCTCTCTCTCTCTCTCTCTCTCTCTCTCTCTCTCTCTCTCTCTCTCTCTCTCTCTCTCTCTCTCTCTGTCTGGCTCTCTCTCTCTCTGTCTCTATCTACCATGTAGCCATGTGGTGCTCCCACAGATTAAGTCAGCACAGTTCAGCTCCTCACTTCCTATCAGGCCTCCAGCTAGAATACTGTACTGATTCCACCAACTCTTGACATCTAACCTCTGACCTCTGCCTTCCAGGGTAGTGATGGTGAGTCAGGACCCAGGGGTCAGCAGGGTATGTTTGGCCAGAAGGGAGACGAAGGATCCAGAGGATTCCCTGGGCTACCTGGGCCCATCGGACTGCAGGTACGACTACACATCATACACACACACGCATACACACACACACACACACACACACACACACACACACACACACACACACACACACACACGCAGACAGACAGCGTCGGACATCAAGCATCACCATTGTTGGCTTCAGTTAATCTCTCCTCTATAATTCTCACACTATATAGTTTACAGCAAAACAGAAAACGTTGATGTATTGTATTAGTGGTATGTACTACACTGTCAAAATTTGTCTTTAAAAAAGTATCTTAAAAAAAACATTTCTTTAATTGGTTGCAAGTAAATATGTTTTTTTTTTTTTTCAAAATTGAAAAAAAAAATACATTTGTTGAAACCAAATATATGATTCAATGCCAACGGTTCTATTTAATCGTTTAAAAAAAACAAATTTCAAGTTGCAACCTATTTCTTTCAACATTCAATACCTAATATCCCGAGTGGCCTAAGCGGTCTAAAGTCTCTGCATCTCAGTGCTAGAGGCATCACTACAGACCCTGGTTTGAATCCAGGCTGCATCACATCCAGTCGTGATTGGGAGTCCCATAGGGCGGCGCACAATTGGCCCAGCGTCGGGTTTGGCCGGGGCAGGCCGTCATTGTAAATAAGAATTTGTTATTTTAACTGACTTGCATAGTTATATATTATAGTATATTAAAACATGTAATAAAGAACATGAATCCTGATGTTTGATGTATATACAGTACAACCCAATTTGTCATGTTGGTTGCAAGTAGATTTTTCACGTTGGAATTACTGTACCAACTCAAATGTCTTCAATTGGCTTACAAACAATGAAATACGTTCCCTCTAAATCAAGAATTTTAAGTTGGTTCAATAACATGAAATAATAACTCCAAACACATTCTTTGTATAAGACTAATAACACAGGTATTGTATCCATATGATCACATGCTCTTTATGCAGGTATGATTACAGATTTAGTTCTGGCCGTGTATGAGTTTAACTTTAAATAACGAATATACATCACAACACATTACCCGGAATGACATTCACTCTCACGGGTGGCCAAAAATAACGAACTGCTATGCAATGTGAATGTGCATGAGGTGTTTAAAGCGATTTAGAACATTTCGTTCAATACAACAACAAAAAAATCACATTGATCAAATTCATTATTTAATTTCAGACAAATTTAGAATAGAATAGATAAAATAAAAAAAATAAAAAACATATTTTTTTCGATCGTACCAATCAGAAGAAGAAAAAACACTTCAGATGAACAACGGCGCTGTCCCACTTTTTACAGTGTGTAGCCTCTTCGCCTGTCGTGTTTTCACCTGAAGCTCAACCAGTCCTAATGCAGACAGTGCAGACACACACAGCTATTGCTACTGATGCAGACAGTGCAGACACACACAGCTATTGCTACTGATGCAGACAGTGCAGACACACACAGCTATTGCTACTGATGCAGACAGTGCAGACACACACAGCTATTGCTACTGATGCAGACAGTGCAGACACACACAGCTATTGCTACTGATGCAGACAGTGCAGACACACACAGCTATTGCTACTGATGCAGACAGTGCAGACACACACAGCTATTGCTACTGATGCAGACAGTACTGAACATCCATCTCCATACATTCTGCCTGTGGACTAATGTTACTGGGAGAGTCTCCATTGGTTTCCATCATTCTGCCTGTGGACTTATGTTACTGGGAGAGTCTCCATTGGTTTCCATCATTCTGCCTGTGGACTAATGTTACTGGGAGAGTCTCCATTGGTTTCCATCATTCTGCCTGTGGACTTATGTTACTGGGAGAGTCTCCATTGGTTTCCATCATTCTGCCTGTGGACTAATGTTACTGGGAGAGTCTCCATTGGTTTCCATCATTCTGCCTGTGGACTTATGTTACTGGGAGAGTCTCCATTGGTTTCCATCATTCTGCCGGTGGACTAATGTTACTGGGAGAGTCTCCATTGGTTTCCATCATTCTGCCTGTGGACTAATGTTACTGGGAGAATCTCCATTGGTTTCCATCATTCTGCCTGTGGACTTATGTTACTGGGAGAATCTCCGTTCGTTTCCATCATTCTGCCTGTGGACTAATGTTACTGGGAGAGTCTCCATTGGTTTCCATCATCCTGCCTGTGGACTTATGTTACTGGGAGAATCTCCGTTCGTTTCCATCATTCTGCCTGTGGACTAATGTTACTGGGAGAATCTCCATTGGTTTCCATCATTCTGCCTGTGGACTTATGTTACTGGGAGAATCTCCGTTCGTTTCCATCATTCTGCCTGTGGACTAATGTTACTGGGAGAATCTCTGTTGGTTTCCATCATTCTGCCTGTGGACTAATGTAACTGGGAGAGTCTCCATTGGTTTCCAGGCGTTCTGCCTGTGGACTAATGTTACTGGGAGAGTCTCCATTGGTTTTCAGGCGTTCTGCCTGTGGACTAATGTAACTGGGAGAGTCTCCATTGGTTTCCATCATTCTGCCTGTGGACTAATGTTACTGGGAGAGTCTCCGTTGGTTTCCATCATTCTGCCTGTGGACTAATGTTACTGGGAGAGTCTCCATTGGTTTCCAGTCATTCTGCCTGTGGACTAATGTAACTGGGAGAGTCTCCGTTGGTTTCCAGCCATATCCCATTATAATCAACACAGTAATGTGTGTGCCCCAGGGCCTTCCCAGACCTACATGACACAAGGACACAAGGACCTAACAAAGGCTCTGACAGCACACACAAACACACACACATAAACCCATACACACACACATAAACGCATACACACACACACACACACAGATAAACCCATACACACACACACACACACACACACACACACATAAACCCATACACACACACACATTACACACACACACACACACACACACACACACACACACACACACACACTGCACACACACACACACACATACACACATAAACCCATACACACACATACACACATAAACCCACACACAAACACACAAACTATTTGGCATTTGAGGAAGACTGAAATGCATCAGTTCAGACCGAATGAATCCATGAATGTTGACTTTATGCGTTGGCATTTCCCTACTCTTTCTGCAGCGTTGCAATGCTCAGTCAATGGAACCACTGTCAGAAGGGGCATCAAAATGTGACATTTACTCTGCTCATATAGCGTATATCTCTGTCCCTCCTAAGCCTCAGCACATTTACTCTGCTCATATAGCGTATATCTCTGTCCCTCCTAAGCCTCAGCACATTTACTCTGCTCATATAGCGTATATCTCTGTCCCTCCTAAGCCTCAGCACATTTACTCTGCTCATATAGCGTATATCTCTGTCCCTCCTAAGCCTCAGCACATTTACTCTGCTCATATAGCGTATATCTCTGTCCCTCCTGAGCCTCAGCACATTTACTATGCTCATATAGCGTATATCTCTGTCCCTCCTAAGCCTCAGCACATTTACTCTGCTCATATAGCGTATATCTCTGTCCCTCCTAAGCCTCAGCACATTTACTATGCTCATATAGCGTATATCTCAACAGCATTATCGTAACAGCATTATCACAACAACGTTGTCGTAACAGCATTATCACAACGTCGTGTAAGACATTATCATAACAAAGTTATCGTAACATCGTTATCACATCGACATGATCAGAATAACGTTATCTTGGCATTGTTATTGTGTCATTATCACTACAACATTATCATTACAGCCTTGTCACAGCAACAGTTTCGTACCAACATTATCAGAAAAACATTAGCATCATAGCCACATTAGCCATACATCATTATCATAACAGCATTGTCAGAATAACACTATCTCGACATTATCACATCATTATCACAACAACATTGGCATCGCGTCATTATCAAAACAGCATTATCGTATCGTTATCGTTACAGAGGTTTCAGTCTTCACTGTGTTTATAAGGGCAGAGGTTTCAGTCTTCACTGTGTTTATAAGGGCAGAGGTTTCAGTCTTCACTGTGTTTATAAGGGAAGAGGTTTCAGTCTTCACTGTGTTTATAAGGGCAGAGGTTTCAGTCTTCACTGTGTTTATAAGGGCAGAGGTTTCAGTCTTCACTGTGTTTATAAGGGCAGAGGTTTCAGTCTTCACTGTGTTTATAAGGACAGAGGTTTCAGTCTTCACTGTGTTTATAAGGGCAGAGGTTTCAGTCTTCACTGTGTTTATAAGGGCAGAGGTTTCAGTCTTCACTGTGTTTATAAGGGCAGAGGTTTCAGTCTTCACTGTGTTTATAAGGACAGAGGTTTCAGTCTTCACTGTGTTTATAAGGGCAGAGGTTTCAGTCTTCACTGTGTTTATAAGGGCAGAGGTTTCAGTCTTCACTGTGTTTATAAGGGCAGAGGTTTCAGTCTTCACTGTGTTTATAAGGGCAGAGGTTTCAGTCTTCACTGTGTTTATAAGGGCAGAGCTTTCAGTCTTCACTGTGTTTATAAGGGCAGAGGTTTCAGTCTTCACTGTGTTTATAAGGACAGATGTTTCAGTCTTCACTGTGTTTATAAGGGCAGAGGTTTCAGTCTTCACTGTGTTTATAAGGGCAGAGGTTTCAGTCTTCACTGTGTTTATAAGGACAGATGTTTCAGTCTTCACTGTATTTATAAGGACAGAGGTTTCAGTCTTCACTGTGTTTATAAGGGCAGAGGTTTCAGTCTTCACTGTGTTTATAAGGGCAGAGGTTTCAGTCTTCACTGTGTTTATAAGGGCAGAGGTTTCAGTCTACACTGTGTTTATAAGGGCAGAGGTTTCAGTCTTCACTGTGTTTATAAGGGCAAAGGTTTCAGTCTTCACTGTGTTTATAAGGGCAGAGGTTTCAGTCTTCACTGTGTTTATAAGGACAGAGGTTTCAGTCTTCACTGTGTTTATAAGGGCAGAGTTTTCAGTCTTCACTGTGTTTATAAGGGCAGAGGTTTCAGTCTTCACTGTGTTTATAAGGGCAGAGGTTTCAGTCTTCACTGTGTTTATAAGGGCAGAGGTTTCAGTCTTCACTGTGTTTATAAGGGCAGAGGTTTCAGTCTACACTGTGTTTATAAGGGCAGAGGTTTCAGTCTTCACTGTGTTTATAAGGGCAGAGGTTTCAGTCTTTACTGTGTTTATAAGGGCAGAGGTTTCAGTCTTCACTGTGTTTATAAGAGCAGAGGTAAATAAATTAGCTCTCTCTCCAATGACCAACTAAATGACCATACATTTTCTCATATAGTGTCACAATGGCTGAAACTAACCTATCACAACTGTATTATTACCCCCACATATCAATTACAGTACACCCTCTCTCCCATTTTTTCTCTCTCTCTCTCTTTCTCTCTCTCTCTCTCTCTCTCTCTCTCTCTCACTCTCTCTCTGTGTCTCTCTGTCGCTGTCTTTTGCTCTCGCTCTTTATCTCTCTCTGTCTCTGTTGCTCTCTCTCTCGCTCTCTCTCTGTCTCTCTCTCTCGCTCTCTCTGTCTCTGTTTCTCTCTCTCTTTCTATCTCTCTCTGTCTCTCTCTCTCTGTCTCTCTCTGTCGCTCTCACTATCTCTCTCTCTCTCTCATTCTCTTTGCCTCTCTTTACAACACAAGAAAACAACTGATTGTCTTCAGCTAGCTTTAGTTCCTGTTTCCTGTGGATGTTGACAAATCACATCGCAACTTGTTATTTTAGATGGTGTGATTGCAGCCAGGCCTCCCGTAGACCATAATTACCTAGGTGTTCCTGCTGAATAATTATGTCTTTATTCTGCAAGAGTTTTGGGTTTGTTCATGTGTTCAACATTAATTCAACACACACACACACACACACACACACACAGTATTATGCTGCAGTGCAATGCGTGAGGATCTCTGAACACTCAATTGTACCAAAGCCTGCATTTCTAACCAAAATTTGAGTTAATTTCTGTTATGCTACCGTATGATAAATATGTCATATATATAAATATGTATATTGTGTAATCAGTGTTATTGATATGTTGTTAGGATAGTTAGAACAAATAGTGTAAAGAAATAACAAGAGCTGCCCGTATCCATTTCAAATCGGTATCATCATTGCCGACCATGATACATTATTCAATGTGAGCCACGTCCTTGTTGTTGAGTATTAGTAAAGAGGGCCTCTCCTTTTTTTTCCCCCCCAGGGGCTGCCTGGTACATCAGGAGAGAAGGGAGAGAATGGGGACGTCGGCCCGATGGTAAGGCGGCCATTTTTGGGAATCACACCAGAGTACAAATGGCCAAGTAGACTCCAAGCTACTTGATTGGATCCAGCCTGTTGTGATGTCACGGTCTTAATGTTTATTGTTTGTTGTTTATGTTGACATGGTGTTATTGTTGATTGTTTGCGTTGACCTGGTGTTATTGTTGATTGTTTAGGTTGACATGGTGTTATTGTTGATTGTTTACGTTGACAGGGTCCACCTGGTCCTCCAGGTCCCAGAGGTCCCCAGGGTTCTAGTGGAGCTGACGTAAGTGTCTGAATATTCAATATTATTATTATGAATAGTTTAACATGTCATTATACTAGAGTATATATTATTATTATAATGAATAGTTTAGCATGTCATTACACTAGAGTATATATTATTATTATAATGAATAGTTTAACATGTCATTATACTAGAGTATATATTATTATTATAATGAATAGTTTAGCATGTCATTACACTAGAGTATACATTATTATTATAATGAATAGTTTAGCATGTCATTATACTAGAGTATATATTATTATTATAATGAATAGTTTAACATGTCATTATACTAGAGTATATATTATTATTATAATGAATAGTTTAACATGTCATTATACTAGAGTATATATTATTATTATAATGAATAGTTTAGCATGTCATTACACTAGAGTATATATTATTATTATAATGAATAGTTTAGCATGTCATTATACTAGAGTATATATTATTATAATGAATAGTTTAGCATGTCATTACACTACCATGCGGCTCCATACCCTGTGTTATGATGACCTGACATTTGTTTATGATTGATTGGTTGGTTGGTTGGTTATTTGGTTGGTTGGTTGGTTATTAGGTTGGTTGGTTGATGTATTGATTGATTTGTTGATTGCTTGGCTGATTGATTGGTTGGTTGATTGGATGGTTGACTGGATGATTGGTTGGTTGATTGATTGGATGGTTGGTTGATTGATTGGATGGTTGGTTGGTTGATTGATTGGATGGTTGGTTGGTTGATTGATTGGATGGTTGGTTGATTGATTGGATGGTTGACTGGATGATTGGTTGGTTTGGTTGATTGATTGGATGGTTGGTTGATTGGTTGGTGGATTGGATGGTTGACTGGATGATTGATTGGTTGGTTGGTTGATTGGTTGGATGGTTGGTTGATTGGTTGGTTGATTGGATGGTTGACTGGATGATTGATTGGTTGGTTGATTGGTTGGATGGTTGGTTGATTGATTGATTGATTGGTTGGTTGATTGGTTGATTGATTGGTTGGTTGATTGATTGATTGGTTGATTGATTGGATGGTTGATTGATTGGATGGTTAGTTGAATGATTGATTGGTTAGTTTGTTGATTGATTGATCATTTGATTGGTTAGTTGGTTGATAGATTGGTTAGTTGATTGATTGGATGGTTAGATGATTGATTGGTTGATTGATTGGATGGTTGATTGATTGGATGGTTAGTTGATTGATTGATTGGTTAGTTGATTGATTGATTGGTTGATTTGTATCCCATCCACAGGGTGCCCAAGGCCCTCCTGGTGGAGTGGGTTCTATGGGAGGTAATGGAGAGAAGGGAGAGAGCGGTGAAGCCGGCAACCCGGGACCATCTGGAGAGCCCGGTGGTGGAGTAAGTATCCCGTTTGAGTCAAATACAGAATATCTACATGTTTTTAATTCAATAAATGATAATTAGAACAGATAAAACAGGGAAAAAAACGAATGTCTTAGTGTATAGTATTTTCATTTATGTATAGCAGTGTGTGATTAGGTTACAAATCGAGGTTCATATTTCTTAATTGCAGCTGTAATTGAGCATTGATTTTTTTTATTTGTGACAGTCACAGTAGAGAATCCTTCCTCTTACTGCGTCCCCTTCTGATGAGTCACAGCTTAGGGGAAAGACAGGGCATTCTCTTCACACATTATCATTATCACAGTCATGGTTTAGACAGTCTCAGCTCCGAACTATTCATCACAACAACAGTGGGAAGTTAAGGCATAACTGATCTGGGACCAGGCTATGTACAGTTTTCCTGGCTACCCAAACTCCTTACTTTGGCCATGCGACGGACGTTAGTTTCTTCTCCGCGATGAGTGTCTCCCCAACGATTGTCTAGAACGCAAACACATTCTAGCCGTTCTGATTGGTCCCTGAAACCGACGGGTTTGAACCAGAGCCAGAACACACGTGTGTAAAGTGACGTTTTGAAAAATGCATCGTTGTCTTTTATCCTCTGATTGGTTAGAGACGATGACTTTGTTTTGTACGACATCCCCTTCATTTTGACATCACCACAAACTGACTTCGATGATGTCAGTCTCAGACTGAAGTCTGTAGCGAACATAGAGCAGCGGAAATAATTCAGTTTGAGTCGTCAGGCAAGTAGAGTCCCATCATGTCAAATGGTGCACTGAGTCGTCAGGCAAGTAATCCCCAACATGTCAAATGGTGCACTGAGTCGTCAGGCAAGTAATCCCCAACATGTCAAATGGTGCACTGAGTCGTCAGGGAAGTAATCCCCAACATGTCAAATGGTGCACTGAGTCGTCAGGCAAGTAGAGCCCCATCATGTCAAATGGTGCACTGAGTCGTCAGGCAAGTAATCCCCAACATGTCAAATGGTGCACTGAGTCGTCAGGCAAGTAATCCCCAACATGTCAAATGGTGCACTGAGTCGTCAGGCAAGTAATCCCCAACATGTCAAATGGTGCACTGAGTCGTCAGGGAAGTAAAGTCCCATCATGTCAAATGGTGCACTGAGTCGTCAGGCAAGTAAAGTCCCATCATGTCAAATGGTGCACTGAGTCGTCAGGCAAGTAGAGTCCCATCATGTCAAATGGTGCACTGAGTCGTCAGGCAAGTAGAGCCCCATCATGTCAAATGGTGCACTGAGTCGTCAGGCTAGTAAAGTCCCATCATGTCAAATGGTGCACTGAGTCGTCAGGCAAGTAGAGTCCCAACATGTCAAATGGTGCACTGAGTCGTCAGGGAAGTAGAGCCCCATCATGTCAAATGGTGCACTGAGTCGTCAGGCAAGTAGAGCCCCATCATGTCAAATGGTGCACTGAGTCGTCAGGCTAGTAAAGTCCCATCATGTCAAATGGTGCACTGAGTCGTCAGGCAAGTAGAGTCCCAACATGTCAAATGGTGCACTGAGTCGTCAGGGAAGTAGAGCCCCATCATGTCAAATGGTGCACTGAGTCGTCAGGCAAGTAGAGCCCCATCATGTCAAATGGTGCACTGAGTCGTCAGGAAAGTAGAGTCCCATCATGTCAAATGGTGCACTGAGTCGTCAGGCAAGTAAAGTCCCATCATGTCAAATGGTGCACTGAGTCGTCAGGCAAGTAATCCCCAACATGTCAAATGGTGCACTGAGTCGTCAGGCAAGTAGAGTCCCATCATGTCAAATGGTGCACTGAGTCGTCAGGCAAGTAAAGTCCCATCATGTCAAATGGTGCACTGAGTCGTCAGGCAAGTAGAGTCCCATCATGTCAAATGGTGCACTGAGTCGTCAGGCAAGTAGAGTCCCATCATGTCAAATGGTGCACTGAGTCGTCAGGCTAGTAAAGCCCCATCATGTCAAATGGTGCACTGAGTCGTCAGTCAAGTAGAGCCCCATCATGTCAAATGGTGCCCTGAGTCGTCAGGCAAGTAGAGCCCCATCATGTCAAATGGTGCACTGAGTCGTCAGGCAAGTAGAGCCCCATCATGTCAAATGGTGCACTGAGTCGTCAGGCTAGTAAAGTCCCATCATGTCAAATGGTGCACTGAGTCGTCAGGCAAGTAGAGTCCCAACATGTCAAATGGTGCACTGAGTCGTCAGGGAAGTAGAGCCCCATCATGTCAAATGGTGCACTGAGTCGTCAGGCAAGTAGAGCCCCATCATGTCAAATGGTGCACTGAGTCGTCAGGAAAGTAGAGTCCCATCATGTCAAATGGTGCACTGAGTCGTCAGGCAAGTAAAGTCCCATCATGTCAAATGGTGCACTGAGTCGTCAGGCAAGTAATCCCCAACATGTCAAATGGTGCACTGAGTCGTCAGGCAAGTAGAGTCCCATCATGTCAAATGGTGCACTGAGTCGTCAGGCAAGTAAAGTCCCATCATGTCAAATGGTGCACTGAGTCGTCAGGCAAGTAGAGTCCCATCATGTCAAATGGTGCACTGAGTCGTCAGGCAAGTAGAGTCCCATCATGTCAAATGGTGCACTGAGTCGTCAGGCTAGTAAAGCCCCATCATGTCAAATGGTGCACTGAGTCGTCAGTCAAGTAGAGCCCCATCATGTCAAATGGTGCCCTGAGTCGTCAGGCAAGTAGAGCCCCATCATGTCAAATGGTGCACTGAGTCGTCAGGCAGATGTACAGTGAATCCTATTAGCTGTTTTCACAAGGCTACATAACACCTGGTCCTTACTGTAGTCAACTCTTCTAGCCTGGCTGTTCCCTTACTATACCAGGGTTTCCTCCATAGGAAATACTTGGGCCGGCTGCTTGATCAATCCATATTTTCGAATTGATCGTTGCCCAGCAGAGCATTTGGATATGATCAGTGATTATCCCTTCCCCTCTCAGAAAGAGAAGAAATTAGGATCAATATCATAAATTACAGTTATGCTTCCATCCAACCCCAGCCGCATTAAATTCATATCAGAGCGTTGATCATTGATTGTTGGTTATGCTGTGGTTTGTGGTTGTGTCGTCCTGTCAGGTTTAATCAGGACAGAACACCAGTCCCTGATAGGACTCTGGCTTGTCACCCAAATGACACCCTTGTTCCCATTCATTTTGACCAGGGCCGTAGGGGACGTAGACCCCTTTCTCCTCCTCTACTCAGTGTCCGTCACTGCATATCGACATGGCTGTCTGCTCCTCTATCTGTTTACAGTGTCAGAATGAAACGGATAGTGACAGGTATGGAGGGAACAGACAGGGACAGATACTGACAGGTATGGAGGTAACAGACAGGGACAGATAGTGACAGGTAGGGAGGTAACAGACAGGGACAGGTATGGAGGGAACAGACAGGGACAGATAGTGACAGGTATGGAGGGAACAGACAGGGACAGATAGTGACAGGTATGGAGGGAACAGACAGGGACAGATAGTGACGGGTGGTGACAGGTAGGGAGGGGACAGATAGTGACAGGTATGGAGGGGACAGATAGTGACAGGTATGGAGGGGACAGATAGGGACAGATACTGACAGGTATGGAGGGAAGAGACAGGGACAGATAGTGACAGGTATGGAGGGAACAGACAGGGACAGATACTGACAGGTATGGAGGGAACAGACTGGGACAAATACTGACAGGTATGGAGGGGACAGACAGGGACAGATAGTGACAGGTATGGAGGGAACAGACAGGGACAGATACTGACAGGTATGGAGGGAATAGACCAGGACAGGTATGGAGGGGACAGATAGTGACAGGTATGGAGGGAACAGACAGGGACAGATAGTGACAGGTAGGGAGGGAACAGACAGGGACAGATAGTGACAGGTATGGAGGGAACAGATAGGGACAGACAGGGACAGATAGTGACAGGTATGGAGGGAACAGATAGGGACAGACAGGGACAGGTATGGAGGGAACAGACAGGGACAGATAGTGACAGGTAGGGAGGGAACAGACAGGGACAGATAGTGACAGGTATGGAGGGAACAGATAGGGACAGACAGGGACAGATAGTGACAGGTATGGAGGGAACAGATAGGGACAGACAGGGACAGGTATGGAGGGAACAGACAGGGACAGATAGTGACAGGGATGGAGGGGACAGATAGTGACAGATAGTGACAGGTAGGGAGGGAACAGACAGGTACAGACAGGGACAGATAGTGACAGGTATGGAGGGAACAGATAGGGACAGACAGGGACAGGTATGGAGGGAACAAACAGGGACAGATAGTGACAGGTATGGAGGGGACAGATAGTGACAGATCAAACTTTACCAGTGTGACACCCACTGATCCTCAGTGTGATAACAGTTGTGACATTTCTCTCTCTCCAGGGCCCAAGAGGAGAGACAGGGGAGAAGGGAGAGATAGTTTTGATATCAATATGATAACCATGCTGATATCTCTCTCCAGGGAGGGCCATAGGAGAGACAGTTCTGATATCAATATGATAACCATGCTGATATCTCTCTCCAGGGCCCCAGAGGAGAGACAGGGGGGAAGGGAGAGATAGTTCTGATATCAATGTGATAAACATGCTGATATCTCTCTCCAGGGAGGGCCATAGGAGAGACAGTTCTGATATCAATATGATAACCATGCTGATATCTCTCTCCAGGGCCCCAGAGGAGAGACAGGGGGGAAGGGAGAGATAGTTCTGATATCAATGTGATAAACATGCTGATATCTCTCTCCAGGGAGGGCCATAGGAGAGACAGTTCTGATATCAATATGATAACCATGCTGATATCTCTCTCCAGGGCCCCAGAGGAGAGACAGGGGGGAAGGGAGAGATAGTTCTGATATCAATGTGATAAACATGCTGATATCTCTCTCCAGGGAGGGCCATAGGAGAGACAGTTCTGATATCAATATGATAACCAAGCTGATATCTCTCTCCAGGGTCCCAGAGGAGAGACAGGGGGGAAGGGAGAGATAGTTCTGATATCAATGTGATAAACATGCTGATATCTCTCTCCAGGGAGGGCCATAGGAGAGACAGTTCTGATATCAATATGATAACCATGCTGATATCTCTCTCCAGGGCCCCAGAGGAGAGACAGGGGAGAAGGGAGAGATAGTTCTGATATCAATATGATAACCATGCTGATATCTCTCTCCAGGGCCCCAGAGGAGAGACAGGGGAGAAGGGAGAGTCAGGACCACCTGGAGCTGCCGGACCTGCAGGGGCCCGTGGACCTGGAGGAGATGACGGCCCCAAAGGCAACCCCGTAAGTCACATCAGGCCCTAAGTACCTACTTACTTACTGACTTTATTGTCCCCATGGGGAAATGTTGTTGCAGTGTCATGTACACATTTAAAGTGGCATTTAAATACAAAACAAAATTGACAATACAACTTTCATAACAGTTACGCACCAATAAAAATAAATAATAGTAAGAAATAAGAAATAAAACGAAGACTAGCCTGCTGGCCTTATGGAGTCAATGGGAACCTTCCCCGAGCTGTTTAGGAGGGATATCACACCAATGGGAACCTTCCCCGAGCTATTCAGGAGGGATATCACACCAATGGGAACCTTCCCCGAGCTATTCAGGAGGGATATCACACCAATGGGAACCTTCCCCGAGCTATTCAGGAGGGATATCACACCTGGCACAAATGATTGTCTCGTTAGTGACAGGTACTTTGACAACATAAACATAAACAACGTTTACAATAACATAAACCAAGAGTATTTTTTTCTTCTGTTTTGTGGATCTACAACCGACACTGTAAATCATAGAGTCACTCATGTTATGATTCTGATCCCAGTGTCTGTTTCCAGAGTGAGTATGTGAGGAGTTGAGGGGTCGGAAATCCTTCTCACCACTAAATGGACCGTTCCGGCGCTCCACTAAAACAACTGCTCCCAAAATATTTTTTTATATAATAATAGAAAAACACTCACAGGGTGAAATAAATGCTGCTCCAAAATTCGCTCCATTGAAAATCATTTTAAAATCACCATTTAAACCGACACTCGTCTATTGTTTGTGATTTCCTGGACCTACCTTTTTCAAATAGTCTACATGTCATTTTAAACAGCATTTAAAAACACTAAAAGGGTCAGGAGCCAGACAGGGAGCCTAAAAAGGAACGAAAATGTATTATTTATGCTATATTATTTCTATTATTTCAAGGCTATAGCCTACGAAGAAATACATTTGGGAGTGTGACAGAACAGGCTGGTTGGGACATAAAGCACTCAACATTTAAATAATATTTAATTTTATTAAATCATTATAGTCTATAAATTGTGCAAATAGGCTGTGACTTAGAATGAAATACATCATTAAAACAGTAAAATGCCTTATTAGGTTCAGTCTACAGTGCCTTTGAATTCAATTTTTAGAAACAGGAGTTTGTCCAGTCTGTGTCTTCAAGTTCGTGTGACGGTGCCTGGAGAGCCGGCTAGCAGAATATCCTGTCCTCACAGAATATCCTGTCCTCACACTCTCTCTCTCTCTCTCTCTCTCTCTCTCTCCCTCTGTCTCTTTCTCTCCCTCTCCCTCTCCCTCTCCCTCTCTCTCTCTCTCTCCCTCTCGCCCTCTGTCTCTTTCTCTCCCTATCCCTCTCCCTCCCCCCCCTCTCTCTCTCTCTCTCTCTCCCTCTGTCTCTTTTTCTCCCTCTCCCTCTCCCTCTCTCTCTCTCTCCCTCTCTCCCCCTTCCCCTATCCCTCTCCCTATCCCCCCCTCTCTCTCTCTCTCTCTCTCTCTCTCTCTCTCTCTCTCTCTCTATAGGGGCCCGTTGGCTTCCCTGGAGACCCTGGTCCCCCTGGAGAGCCTGGAGTTGGTGTAAGTACTACAGTTAGATGTAATGAATTGAAGTGTAACAGTAGATTCTGATCGATGCTACTAAAACGATGAGATCTCGCTGTTATATCAACTTAGAAAGTGACTTTTTGTCTTTTTGTTGTATCTCGTCAGGGATTGGATGGCTTGGCTGGAGACAAGGGAGATGACGGAGACGGTGGTCAGCCAGTAAGTGGTGATTTATTTCACCAGGAAAAGACCCTTGAGCCTATAGGATGATGTGACGTTGTTGTTAGTGAGGAGAAGAAAAAATAAGTAGGGAGTAGTCTTGTACACAAATATATAAAGATATATGCAACATTATGTGGACACCTCTTTAAAGGAGTGGATTCGGCTATTTCAGCCACACCCGTTGCTGACGGGTGTATAAAATTGAGCGCACAGCCATGCGATCTCCATAGACAAACAATGGCCTCACTGAAGAGTTCAAGTCAGTTTGTCAAATGTCTTAGTTCCAGTAAAGGGACAATCTTTACGCTACAGAATACAATGACATTCTAGACGATTCTGTGCGTGGAAGAACTTGACTGGCTTGCACAGAGCCCTGACCTCAACCCCATCGAACACCTTTGAGATGAATTAGAACACCGACTGCGAGCCAGGCCCATCTATATATGTAGCTATTTATTTACCAAGCTAAAAACACGGAACCTAACGCTAGCTAGCTAGCTGCTGGGAGGATGTTGTCAATGGACGAGTGGGCGAGTGACTGACTTTTTTCCCACCCATATCGTTTTTCTGTGGCTACAGCTAGAGATGCAGGTGTCATTTGGTTGGCTAGAGAGGAATGTGAATCACTTTGCTAGCTAGCTATGCTGAACTTGAACGACTGTTAACCACAGTGAGTATATCTCTTAGTCGTCAATCAAATTTATTTGGCATCGATCAAACGGGCGGGCAGGTAGTTCTCCATCAGGTGTAAAATCGGCGGTTAGATGCGGGAAAGGCGAGCAGGTTACAGTACTATTCCCCATTGTTTATCAGTGCAGTTTTGACAAGTTTGAGAGGGTTTAATTACTGTACTGTTCCCTCGTTCGATTTTAGCTCATCTTGCTTTGGCTAGCATTAGTTGTTGATCTTGTTGTTGAGGGTAAAATGTCAGCCACTCACCCACTCGTCCAATGACAACATCCTTCCAGCAGCTAGCTAGCTAGCGTTAGGCTCCCGTGTGGTGCAGCGGTCTAAGGCAAGCAGTGCAAGCAGGCGTCACTACAGTCCTTGGTTCAAATCCAAAAAGTTCCCCAAATGTAAGAGGACTCCCATGGTATTTACATATTTGTAGAAATCCATTCAAGTGGCTTTTGTTAAATGCTTTCTAATGATTTAATGGCGTGCTGTTGCTACTGCCTGTAAACACACCGTCCAGTTCAAAGTGAATGATGGCAGGCTTGTGTGGCAAATAGCTTATTTCTTGTTGTTGATGATGATGTTGTTGTTTAGGATGATGTTGATGATGTTGTTGTTGTTTAGGATGATGATGATGATGTTGTTGTTGTTTAGGATGATGATGATGATGTTGTTGTTTAGGATGATGTTGATGATGTTGTTGTTGTTTAGGATGATGTTGATGATGTTGTTGTTGTTTAGGATGATGATGATGATGTTGTTGTTTAGGATGATGTTGATGATGTTGTTGTTTAGGATGATGATGTTGTTGTTGTTGTTGTTGTTGTTGAGGATGATGATGATGTTGTTGTTGTTGAGGATGATGATGATGTTGTTGTTGTTGTTTAGGATGATGATGATGATGTTGTTGTGGTTGTTGAGGATGATGATGATGATGTTGTTGTGGTTGTTGAGGATGATGATGATGATGTTGTTGTGGTTGTTGAGGATGATGATGATGATATTGCTGTTGCTGTTGTTGTTGTTGTTGCTGTATTGTGAATCTGGTACCTGTTGTAGCTGGTTGGGGGGGTGTTGTTGTTGTTGTATTGTGAATCTGGTACCTGTTGTAACTGGTCGGGGGGGTGTTGTTGTTGTTGTATTATGAATCTGGTACCTGTTGTAACTGATTGGGGGGGTGTTGTTGTTGTTGTATTGTGAATCTGGTACCTGTTGTAACTGGTCGGGGGGGTGTTGTTGTTGTTGTATTGTGAATCTGGTACCTGTTGTAACTGGTTGGGGGGGTGTTGTTGTTGTTGTATTGTGAATCTGGTACCTGTTGTAACTGGTTGGGGGGGGGGGTGTTGTTGTTGTTGTATTGTGAATCTGGTACCTGTTGTAACTGGTCGGGGGGGTGTTGTTGTATTGTATTGTGAATCTGGTACCTGTTGTAACTGGTTGGGGGGGGGGGGTGTTGTTGTTGTTGTATTGTGAATCTGGTACCTGTTGTAACTGGTTGGGGGGGGTGTTGTTGTTGTTGTATTGTGAATCTGGTACCTGTTGTAACTGTTTGGGGGGGTGTTGTTGTTGTTGTTGTATTGTGTATCTTGTACCTGTTGTAACTGTTTGGGGGTGTTGTTGTTGTATTGTGAATCTGGTACCTGTTGTAACTGGTTGGGGGGGGGGTGTTGTTGTTGTTGTATTGTGAATCTGGTATCTGTTGTAACTGGTTGGGGGGGTGTTGTTGTTGTTGTTGTATTGTGAATCTGGTACCTGTTGTAACTGGTTGGGGGGGGATGTTGTTTCAGGGTCCATCTGGTCCTTCTGGAGAAGCTGGACCTCCAGGACCACCCGGCAAGAGGGTAAGTGTCTGCCAAGAAAACTTTGTTATCCCGCAAAGGTATTCGCTAACAGAGCTAACACATGTTCCAGGTTTCAGGCAAGGTTACTCGTCATTATCCAAAATTGTAGATATTGCTGAATTTAAATACTAGCTACAATGCACCACAATATATATCTGATTTGCCTTGGTTGAGCAGCAACTCTCCACACAAGCCAATATTTAGAGACGGTTTTGTACTAGATGAGTTTTATAATATTCAGAGACGGTTTTGTACCAAATGAGTTTTATAATATTCAGAGACGGTTTTGTACTAGATGAGTTTTGTAATCGAATATCAACCTGTTTTAGTTTGTCTGACAGTGATGCGAGAGCAGTGAGATAAACACTCAAGTCCAGGATATCAAGATGTCATTTCTACCTCTGGCACTTCCTGCTGATCGTGTCACACAACCGGCCTCGATGTCCACATGAGATTACCCGCGTCCTAAATTGCGAAACTCGTCCCTCTGGTGGAAAAGTGGTGCACTCTTTAAGGGATAGGGTGCTATTTGGGAAACAGCCCTCCAGTATGTTTTCTTACCACTTTTACAACCTGGTCTAATTAAAGCCATCACTTTTAATGGAGAGCAATAAAATGCTACACCAATACTGTAAAATAATGAAGGGTTGGCACTCTATGGTGACAAGAACAAGGGGTTTGTCCCAAATGGAAACCCATTCCTTTTGTAGTGCACTACTTTTTTGAGCAGGAAACCATAGAGCTCTAGTCCAATGTAGTGCACTACTTTTTTGACCAGGAAACCATAGAGCTCTAGTCCAATGTAGTGCACTATAGGTATTAATATAGTCATAATATAGTATTAATATAGTCATATAGGTATTAATATAGTCATATAGGTATTACTATAGTCATAATATAGTATTAATATAGTCATATAGGTATTAATATAGTCATAATATAGTATTAATATAGTCATATAGGTATTAATATAGTCATATAGGTATTAATATAGTCATAATATAGTATTAATATAGTCATATAGGTATTAATATAGTATTAATATAGTCATATAGGTATTAATATAGTCATAATATAGTCATATAGGTATTAATATAGTCAAAGTATAGTCATCTAGGTATTAATATAGTCATAATATAGTATTACTATAGTCATAATATAGTATTAATATAGCCATTATATAGTATTAATATAGTCATAATATAGTATTAATATAGTCATAATATAGTATTAGTATAGTCATAATATAGTATTAATATAGTCATAATATAGTATTAATATAGTCATAATATAGTATTAGTATAGTCATTATATAGTATTAGTATAGTCATAATATAGTATTAATATAGTCATAATATAGTATTACTATAGTCATAATATAGTATTAATATAGTCATAATATAGTATTAATATAGTCATTATATAGTATTAGTATAGTCATAATATAGTATTAATATAGTCATAATATAGTATTACTATAGTCATAATATAGTATTAATATAGCCATTATATAGTATTAATATAGTCATAATATAGTATTAATATAGTCATAATATAGTATTAATATAGTCATAATATAGTATTAGTATAGTCATAATATAGTATTAATATAGTCATAATATAGTATTAATATAGTCATAATATAGTATTAGTATAGTCATAATATAGTATTAATATAGTCATAATATAGTATTAATATAGTCATATAGGTATTAATATAATATTAATATAGTATTAATATATAGGTATTCATTTAGTCATATAGGTATTAATTTAGTCATAATATAGTATTAATATAGACATATAGGTATTAATTTAGTCATATAGGTATTAATTTAGCCATATAGGTATTAATTTAGTCATAATATAGTATTAATATAGACATAAAGGTATTAATTTAGTCATATAGGTATTCATATAGTCATAATATAGTCATATAGTCATAATATAGTCATATAGGTATTAATATACTCATATAGGTATTAGTATAGTCATAATATAGTATTAATATACTCATATAGGTATTAGTATAGTCATAATATAGTCATATCGATGTTAATATAGTCATAATATATTCATAACATTGTAATAATATAGTCATATCCTTCTAGTCAAGGTCATCAGTCGTATATTGATAAGGTACTATAGCTGATTGTCCCTATCTGACCTGCTATACACTGGTTCTGCTTCTAGTCAAGGTCATCAGTCGTATATTGAGAAATGATCATCAGTAGTTATTACTCATCATATATACACACATATATATATACTTGAATAAGCACTGTTTTTTTCCCAAGTGTATACTAAATAGATGGGGTTTTAGGCTGGGTTTCTGTACAGCACTGTGTGACATTGGCTGATGTAAAAGGGCTTTATAAATAAATGGATTGATTGATTGATGTTGTATTGTCTTTAGACTGTTTTAACCATCTGTGATTGGACACTGTATACCAAGCTGATGAGTGGTGCCTCTTTCCCCCCCCCCCAGGGACCCATTGGACCAGCCGGTACTGAGGGAAGACAAGGAGAGAAGGGTTCTAAGGTAAGAGGCACACACGCACACACACACACACACACACACACACACACACACACACGTCCATTCAAACAGAAGTGTAGGATTAGAGTTGATGTGATGGAGACAGGACAAAAGACCCTCAGAACTTCCTGGTCTGTCAAAGCTGGCTTCTAATTGGTTGTCAGAATGGTTTAATCCTCCAACCCCGTCATCCGATCTGATGGTAAATCCATGGATCTCCAATCCTCTGTGTCTGTTCTCATGGCTGATAGATGACAGGTGGTGTGATTGTTGTAATTCCCAAACACCTTTGAAAGGAGCTTTGTCTGTTTAGGTTTGAATAAAACTGAATTCTTATAGATCCCGAGAACTTCAGTATCTACAGTTGACGTCGGAAGTTTGCATACACTGACGTTGGAGTCATTAAAACTCGTTTTTCAACCACTCCACACATTTCTTGTTGATAACAAACTATAGTTTTGGCAAGTCGGATAGGACATCTACTTTGTGCATGACACAAGTAATTTATCCAACAATTGTTTACAAACAGATTATTTCACCTATAATTCAGTGTATCACAATTCCAGTGTGTTAGAAGTTTACATACACTAAGTTGACTGTGCCTTTAAACAGCTTTGAAAATTCCAGAAAATTATGTCAAGGCTTTAGAAGCTTCTGATAGGCTAATTGACATCATTTGAGTCAATTGGAGGTGTACCTGTGGATGTATTTCAAGGCCTACCTTCAAACTCAGTGTCTCTTTGCTTGAAATCATGGGAAAATCTAAAGAAATCAGCCAAGACCTCTGAAAAAAAATGGTAGACCTCCACAAGTCTGGTTCATCCTTGGGAGAAATGTATTGAATCAATTATTAAACATATCAAAATATTTTGCCTTGATGACAGCTTGGGATTCTCTTGGGATTCTCTCAACCAGCTTCATGAGGTAGTCACCTGGAATGCTTTTCAATTAACAGGTGTGCCTTGTACTGTATGTATGTATATATATATATATATATATATATTTATATATATATATATATATATATATAATTATTTTATTAGGATCCCTATTAGCTGTTGTGAAAGCAGGAACTACTCTTCCTGGAGTCCACACAGAACATACAACATGTCATAATACAGAACATTAATAGACAAGAACAGCCCAAGGACAGAACTATATCAATTTATAAATGGCACATATCAATACATACACACAAATAGAATAGAGCCATGATGTGTTGCTTTCTCTGGGTTTTTTTTTATCTGGTTCGCTGTTCATTTGAGCAATATGAGATGGAAGGGAGTTACATGCATTAAGGGCTCTATGTAACGCTGTACACTTTCCTGAATTAGTTCTGGATTTGCCTGGTGGCATGTCTGGTGGGATAAGTGTGTTGGTCAGAGCTGTGTGTCAGTTGACTATGCAAACCATTTGGAATGTTCAACACATTAACGTTTCTTCTAAAAAAGAAGAAGACATGCAGTCAGTCTCTCCTCAACTCTTGGCCAAGAGACACTGGCCTGCGTAGTATTGATATCGGCCATTCAACTTTTTTTTCGAGCCAGTTGTAGTAGTACGATACAACTGTATTGAACTTTATTAAACAGTTTTCACAAGTCTAATTTCTAGATCTCTCTGTCTTCCTTGTCTATAATATTTATGGAAAAGAAGCTTATTGCTCTGGTTACCCAGGCAACCGGTTCTCAAACTTCTCCTCAGGAACCCTCACTACCGCAGGCCATATAAGGTATCTCTGGAAGGTCATGCCGAATGTATTTGAATGTAGCTGGGAATTACTACTATGTAACTCCAGGATGTGGCTGAAGGTATTGATACAGGTGTATTGAGCGTTATAATTGTGTTTTGCAGGGTGAGGCTGGAGCCGAGGGGCCTGATGGTAAAACTGGACCTGTTGGACCCCAGGGGCCCTCCGGGAAGCCTGGGCCTGACGGCCTGCGTGGAATCCCCGGCCCTGTCGTGAGTTACCTAGCTATACATCACCTGTTATGTTTTGATTTATACGCTACAGTATCACTGTCACGAGTTGCCTCTGAAGCTAAGTTGGGTCGGTCCAGGTCAGTCCCTGGATGGGAGACCAGATGCTGCTGGAAGTGGTGTTGGAGGGCCAGTAGGAGAAACTCTTTACTCGGGTCTAAGAAGATCCCAATGCCCCCAGGGCAGTGAATGGGACATTGCCCTGTGTAAAGTGCCCTCTTTCAGATGAGACATTAAAACGGGTGTCCTGACTCTTTGTGGTCACTAAAGATCTCATTGCACGTATAGTAAGAGTAGGGGTGTTAACCCCGGTGTCCTGGCTAAATTCCCAATCTGGCTCTCATACCATGGTGATCACCTAATCATCCCCAGCTTCCAAAAGGCTTGTTCATTCCCCCGCCTCTCCCCTGTAACTATTCCCCAGGTCGTTGCTGTAAAAAGAGAATGTGTTCTCAGTCATCTTACCTGGTAAAATAACGAATAAATCAATCAATAAAATGAGTTAACACGCTCCATTCAAGTCCTAACTAATCAGATGATAGTGTCTGCTATATACTTATCGTCACATTATCACGATTATAATTGTGAGGTAATGGGAATGGTAATGTAATGGATGATGTGATACTTGCTCTCAGGGTGAACAAGGACTTCCAGGTGCTTCTGGAATGGACGGACCTCCTGGACCGATGGTAATAACAACATGATAATTACAAGGTTTTGTATTTACGTAGCCCCTTTTCCCCAGCTCACAGCACCTCATATTGGGGTAACTTATCCTTAGTATACTGTTACATCCACTGCTTAGTATACTGGTCCATCCACTGCTTAGTATACTGGTCCATCCACTGCTTAGATATACTGTTAAATCCACTGCTTAGTATACTGGTCCATCCACTGCTTAGATATACTGTTCCATCCACTGCTTAGTATACTGGTCCATCCACTGCTTAGTATACTGGTCCATCCACTGCTTAGTATACTGTTCCATCCACTGCTTAGTATACTGGTCCATCCACTGCTTAGTATACTGGTCCATCCACTGCTTAGATATACTGGTCCATCCACTGCTTAGATATACTGGTCCATCCACTGCTTAGACATACTGTTCCATCCACTGCTTAGTATACTGGTCCATCCACTGCTTAGATATACTGGTCCATCCACTGCTTAGTATACTGGTCCATCCACTGCTTAGACATACTGTTCCATCCACTGCTTAGATATACTGTTCCATCCACTGCTTAGTATACTGGTCCATCCACTGCTTAGTATACTGTTCCATCCACTGCTTAGTATACTGGTCCATCCACTGCTTAGTATACTGTTACATCCACTGCTTAGTATACTGGTCCATCCACTGCTTAGTATACTGGTCCATCCACTGCTTAGTATACTGTTACATCCACTGCTTAGATATACTGTTACATCCACTGCTTAGTATACTGTTCCATCCACTGCTTAGATATACTCTTCCATCCACTGCTTAGATATACTGTTACATCCACTGCTTAGTATACTGGTCCATCCACTGCTTAGATATACTGGTCCATCCACTGCTTAGATATACTGTTACATCCACTGCTTAGATATACTGGTCCATCCACTGCTTAGTATACTGGTCCATCCACTGCTTAGTATACTGGTCCATCCACTGCTTAGTATACTGGTCCATCCACTGCTTAGATATACTGTTCCATCCACTGCTTAGTATACTGGTCCATCCACTGCTTAGTATACTGGTCCAGCCACTGCTTAGTATACTGGTCCATCCACTGCTTAGTATACTGGTCCATCCACTGCTTAGTATACTGTTCCATCCACTGCTTAGATATACTGTTCCATCCACTGCTTAGTATACTGTTACATCCACTGCTTAGATATACTGGTCCATCCACTGCTTAGTATACTGGTCCATCCACTGCTTAGTATACTGGTCCATCCACTGCTTAGTATACTGGTCCATCCACTGCTTAGTATACTGTTCCATCCACTGCTTAGATATACTGTTACATCCACTGCTTAGATATACTGGTCCATCCACTGCTTAGTATACTGGTCCATCCACTGCTTAGACATACTGTTCCATCCACTGCTTAGATATACTGTTCCATCCACTGCTTAGTATACTGGTCCATCCACTGCTTAGTATACTGTTCCATCCACTGCTTAGTATACTGGTCCATCCACTGCTTAGTATACTGTTACATCCACTGCTTAGTATACTGGTCCATCCACTGCTTAGTATACTGGTCCATCCACTGCTTAGTATACTGTTACATCCACTGCTTAGATATACTGTTACATCCACTGCTTAGTATACTGTTCCATCCACTGCTTAGATATACTCTTCCATCCACTGCTTAGATATACTGTTACATCCACTGCTTAGTATACTGGTCCATCCACTGCTTAGATATACTGGTCCATCCACTGCTTAGATATACTGTTACATCCACTGCTTAGATATACTGGTCCATCCACTGCTTAGTATACTGGTCCATCCACTGCTTAGTATACTGGTCCATCCACTGCTTAGTATACTGGTCCATCCACTGCTTAGATATACTGTTCCATCCACTGCTTAGTATACTGGTCCATCCACTGCTTAGTATACTGGTCCAGCCACTGCTTAGTATACTGGTCCATCCACTGCTTAGTATACTGGTCCATCCACTGCTTAGTATACTGTTCCATCCACTGCTTAGATATACTGTTCCATCCACTGCTTAGTATACTGTTACATCCACTGCTTAGATATACTGGTCCATCCACTGCTTAGTATACTGGTCCATCCACTGCTTAGTATACTGGTCCATCCACTGCTTAGTATACTGGTCCATCCACTGCTTAGTATACTGTTCCATCCACTGCTTAGATATACTGTTACATCCACTGCTTAGATATACTGTTACATCCACTGCTTAGATATACTGGTCCATCCACTGCTTAGTATACTGGTCCATCCACTGCTTAGTATACTGGTCCATCCACTGCTTAGATATACTGTTCCATCCACTGCTTAGTATACTGTTACATCCACTGCTTAGTATACTGTTACATCCACTGCTTAGTATACTGTTCCATCCACTGCTTAGTATACTGGTCCATCCACTGCTTAGTATACTGTTCCATCCACTGCTTAGATATACTGTTCCATCCACTGCTTAGTATACTGTTCCATCCACTGCTTAGATATACTGTTCCATCCACTGCTTAGTATACTGTTCCATCCACTGCTTAGATATACTGTTACATCCACTGCTTAGTATACTGTTCCATCCACTGCTTAGATATACTGTTACATCCACTGCTTAGTATACTGTTCCATCCACTGCTTAGATATACTGTTACATCCACTGCTCAGTATACTGTTCCATCCACTGCTTAGTATACTGGTCCATCCACTGCTTAGATATACTGTTCCATCCACTGCTTAGTATACTGTTCCATCCACTGCTTAGTATACTGTTCCATCCACTGCTTAGATATACTGGTCCATCCACTGCTTAGATATACTGTTCCATCCACTGCTTAGTATACTGTTCCATCCACTGCTTAGATATACTGGTCCATCCACTGCTTAGATATACTGGTCCATCCACTGCTTAGTATACTGGTCCATCCACTGCTTAGTATACTGGTCCATCCACTGCTTAGATATACTGTTACATCCACTGCTTAGTATACTGTTACATCCACTGCTTAGTATACTGTTCCATCCACTGCTTAGATATACTGTTCCATGCACTGCTTAGTATACTGGTCCATCCACTGCTTAGATATACTGGTCCATCCACTGCTTAGTATACTGGTCCATCCACTGCTTAGTATACTGTTACATCCACTGCTTAGTATACTGGTCCATCCACTGCTTAGTATACTGGTCCATCCACTGCTTAGTATACTGGTCCATCCACTGCTTAGATATACTGTTACATCCACTGCTTAGTATACTGTTCCATCCACTGCTTAGATATACTGGTCCATCCACTGCTTAGATATACTGTTCCATCCACTGCTTAGATATACTGTTCCATCCACTGCTTAGATATACTGGTCCATCCACTGCTTAGATATACTGGTCCATCCACTGCTTAGATATACTGTTACATCCACTGCTTAGTATACTGTTCCATCCACTGCTTAGATATACTGTTACATCCACTGCTTAGTATACTGTTCCATCCACTGCTTAGATCTACTGTTCCATCCACTGCTTAGTATACTGGTCCATCCACTGCTTAGTATACTGTTCCATCCACTGCTTAGATATACTGTTCCATCCACTGCTTAGATATACTGTTCCATCCACTGCTTAGATATACTGTTACATCCACTGCTTAGTATACTGTTCCATCCACTGCTTAGATATACTGTTCCATCCACTGCTTAGTATACTGGTCCATCCACTGCTTAGTATACTGGTCCATCCACTGCTTAGATATACTGTTCCATCCACTGCTTAGATATACTGTTCCATCCACTGCTTAGTATACTGGTCCATCCACTGCTTAGTATACTGTTCCATCCACTGCTTAGTATACTGTTACATCCACTGCTTAGTATACTGTTACATCCACTGCTTAGTATACTGTTCCATCCACTGCTTAGATATACTGTTCCATCCACTGCTTAGTATACTGGTCCATCCACTGCTTAGATATACTGTTACATCCACTGCTTAGTATACTGTTCCATCCACTGCTTAGTATACTGGTCCATCCACTGCTTAGATATACTGGTCCATCCACTGCTTAGTATACTGGTCCATCCACTGCTTAGTATACTGTTACATCCACTGCTTAGTATACTGGTCCATCCACTGCTTAGTATACTGGTCCATCCACTGCTTAGTATACTGGTCCATCCACTGCTTAGATATACTGGTCCATCCACTGCTTAGTATACTGGTCCATCCACTGCTTAGTATACTGGTCCATCCACTGCTTAGATATACTGGTCCATCCACTGCTTAGTATACTGGTCCATCCACTGCTTAGTATACTGTTACATCCACTGCTTAGTATACTGGTCCATCCACTGCTTAGTATACTGGTCCATCCACTGCTTAGTATACTGGTCCATCCACTGCTTAGTATACTGTTACATCCACTGCTTAGTATACTGTTACATCCACTGC
The DNA here is from genome assembly GCF_013265735.2 of Oncorhynchus mykiss. Lineage (NCBI taxonomy): Eukaryota > Metazoa > Chordata > Actinopteri > Salmoniformes > Salmonidae > Oncorhynchus > Oncorhynchus mykiss. The sequence goes on from NC_048592.1 coordinate 38,505,362, forward strand.
TTAGATATACTGTTACATCCACTGCTTAGTATACTGTTACATCCACTGCTTAGATATACTGTTACATCTACTGCTTAGTATACTGTTACATCCACTGCTTAGTATACTGTTCCATCCACTCCTTAGTATACTGGTCCATCCACTGCTTAGTATACTGTTCCATCCACTGCTTAGATATACTGGTCCATCCACTGCTTAGTATACTGTTACATCCACTGCTTAGATATACTGTTACATCCACTGCTTAGTATACTGTTACATCCACTGCTTAGATATACTGTTACATCCACTGCTTAGATATACTGTTACATCTACTGCTTAGTATACTGTTACATCCACTGCTTAGTATACTGTTCCATCCACTCCTTAGTATACTGGTCCATCCACTGCTTAGTATACTGTTACATCCACTGCTTAGTATACTGTTACATCCACTGCTTAGATATACTGTTACATCTACTGCTTAGTATACTGTTACATCCACTGCTTAGTATACTGTTACATCCACTGCTTAGATATACTGTTACATCCACTGCTTAGATATACTGTTACATCCACTGCTTAGTATACTGTTACATCCACTGCTTAGATATACTGTTACATCCACTGCTTAGTATACTGTTACATCCACTGCTTAGATATACTGTTACATCTACTGCTTAGTATACTGTTACATCCACTGCTTAGTATACTGTTCCATCCACTCCTTAGTATACTGGTCCATCCACTGCTTAGTATACTGTTACATCCACTGCTTAGTATACTGGTCCATCCACTGCTTAGTATACTGTTACATCCACTGCTTAGATATACTGGTCCATCCACTGCTTAGATATACTGTTACATCCACTGCTTAGATATACTGTTCCATCCACTGCTTAGTATACTGTTACATCCACTGCTTAGATATACTGGTCCATCCACTGCTTAGATATACTGTTACATCCACTGCTTAGTATACTGGTCCATCCACTGCTTAGATATACTGTTCCATCCACTGCTTAGTATACTGTTCCATCCACTGCTTAGATATACTGTTACATCCACTGCTTAGTATACTGGTCCATCCACTGCTTAGTATACTGGTCCATCCACTGCTTAGTATACTGGTCCATCCACTGCTTAGTAAACTGGTCAATCCACTGCTTAGTATACTGGTCCATCCACTGCTTAGTATACTGTTACATCCACTGCTTAGTATACTGGTCCATCCACTGCTTAGATATACTGGTCCATCCACTGCTTAGTATACTGTTACATCCACTGCTTAGTATACTGGTCCATCCACTGCTTAGTATACTGGTCCATCCACTGCTTAGTATACTGTTCCATCCACTGCTTAGTATACTGGTCCATCCACTGCTTAGTATACTGGTCCATCCACTGCTTAGTATACTGGTCCATCCACTGCTTAGTATACTGGTCCATCCACTGCTTAGTATACTGGTCCATCCACTGCTTAGTATACTGGTCCATCCACTGCTTAGTATACTGGTCCATCCACTGCTTAGATATACTGGTCCATCCACTGCTTAGTATACTGGTCCATCCACTGCTTAGTATACTGGTCCATCCACTGCTTAGTATACTGTTACATCCACTGCTTAGTATACTGTTCCATCCACTGCTTAGATATACTGTTCCATCCACTGCTTAGTATACTGGTCCATCCACTGCTTAGTATACTGTTACATCCACTGCTTAGTATACTGTTACATCCACTGCTTAGTATACTGTTCCATCCACTGCTTAGATATACTGGTCCATCCACTGCTTAGTATACTGGTCCATCCACTGCTTAGTATACTGGTCCATCCACTGCTTAGTATACTGTTACATCCACTGCTTAGTATACTGGTCCATCCACTGCTTAGTATACTGTTCCATCCACTGCTTAGTATACTGGTCCATCCACTGCTTAGATATACTGGTCCATCCACTGCTTAGATATACTGTTACATCCACTGCTTAGTATACTGGTCCATCCACTGCTTAGTATACTGTTCCATCCACTGCTTAGTATACTGGTCCATCCACTGCTTAGTATACTGTTCCATCCACTGCTTAGTATACTGGTCCATCCACTGCTTAGTATACTGTTACATCCACTGCTTAGTATACTGGTCCATCCACTGCTTAGTATACTGTTCCATCCACTGCTTAGTATACTGGTCCATCCACTGCTTAGTATACTGGTCCATCCACTGCTTAGTATACTGGTCCATCCACTGCTTAGATATACTGGTCCATCCACTGCTTAGATATACTGTTACATCCACTGCTTAGATATACTGTTCCATCCACTGCTTAGTATACTGTTCCATCCACTGCTTAGATATACTGTTCCATCCACTGCTTAGTATACTGGTCCATCCACTGCTTAGATATACTGTTCCATCCACTGCTTAGATATACTGTTACATCCACTGCTTAGATATACTGTTCCATCCACTGCTTAGTATACTGGTCCATCCACTGCTTAGATATACTGTTACATCCACTGCTTAGATATACTGTTCCATCCACTGCTTAGTATACTGTTCCATCCACTGCTTAGTATACTGGTCCATCCACTGCTTAGATATACTGGTCCATCCACAGTGACAGACTGATTCCTGAGAGTGTTTTTCTGTCTCTTTCCAGGGTCCCCCTGGACTCGCTGGCTTGAAAGGAACTCCTGGCGGTAAGGGAGAAAAGGTAAGACCGGGCTACTGTAGAGAAGAGTAGGTTATCTCTCTCTTTACCTCCATCGCTGTCTATCTCTCCCTCTCTCTTTCAACGTCAGCAACGTTTCTGTTTCACAGAGTCTCAACTCTCCGTGTGATTTAACGTGGTCGTCGAACACGTGTACGTAATGTAGTCTAATGTGTACTGATCATTGGTTAGGAGCTGGCACGCGGCAGTAATAGTAGTCTAGTGGGCTTTGCAGTAGGCTGTAACTCTAGCTACAGCAGCGGATGTCATAGACACACCACCGTTGTTAAATACGACAGCGCTATAAACAGAAGAGTCCTTTACCGTCTTAACTAAGACAGTGTTCTGGCACCCGCGGACACAGAGTATATTAATGATGTCGCAGGTGGTTTCAGCTCGTTAGTTTAATATACCTATTGCTACTTGGCATAATTGAACAACCGATGTTTGTTATAAACAAAGATGTTAACAATTGTGATTTGTGTATGATTGATCATGACACCACTCCAACAGCATGTCTCCTGTCTGTGGATGTCTGTATACACTATTTCTGTGACAGTTCATCTGGAGCTATTCTTCTCGCTCTCCTGTTGGATTATCTGCAATGTACTGTGTGAATATCCCATCTAACACTGTTCACCTCTCTTTCTCCCTCACCCTCTCTCCCTCTCCTTCTCCTTCTCTCTCTCTTCCCCTCCTCTCTCTCTATCCTTCTCTCTCTCTCTCTTCCCCTCCTCTCTCTCTCTCCTTCTCTCTCTCTCTTCCCCTCCTCTGTCTCTCTCTCTCCTTCTCTCTATCTCTTCCCCTCCTCCTCTCTCTCTACTCTCTTTCTTCCCCTCCTCCTCTTTCTTCCCCTCTCTCTCTCTCCTTCTCTCTCTCTTCCCCTCCTCTCTCTCTCTCTCTCTCTTCCCCTCCTCTCTCTATCTCTCTCTCTCTCTCTCTTCCCCTCCTCCTCTCTCTTTCTCTCTCTCTCTCTCTCTCTCTCTCTCTCTCTCTCTCTCTCTCATTCTCTGTCCTCTAGGGTCACCCCGGTCTGATTGGTCTGATTGGACCACCTGGTGAGTTTGGAGAGAAGGGAGACAGAGGCCTGCCTGGACCCCAGGGAACTGGTGGAGGCAAGGGAGACACTGTAAGTGACTGACAAGTTTATTACTCATTGATCTATAAACAGATAATTAATAGTCGAGGAATTACCTTTTATTATCTACACCTTTATGTAAAGTGTTAGCTCATTGGTTACTACTGCTGTACTGTGTCTCTGTAGGGTGTTGGAGGTTCTGCTGGTCCTCTTGGTCCTCCTGGTCCTCCTGGAATTCCTGTAAGTTCCAAAACATCTTTATGTCAAAACATCTTTATGTCTAAACATATTTATGTCTAAACATCTTTATGTCTAAACATCTTCATGTCTAAACATCTTCATGTCTAAACATCTTCATGTCTAAACATCTTCATGTCTAAACATCTTTAAGTCTAAACATCTTCATGTCTAAACATCTTTGTCTAAACATCTTTATGTCTAAACATCTTCATGTCTAAACATCTTTAAGTCTAAACATCTTCATGTCAAAACATCTTTGTCTAAACATCTTTATGTCTAAACATCTTCATGTCTTAACATCTTTAAGTCTAAACATCTTTATGTCTAAACATCTTTAAGTCTAAACATCTTTAAGTCTAAACATCTTCATGTCTAAACATCTTTGTCTAAACATCTTCATGTCTAAACATCTTTAAGTCTAAACATCTTCATGTCTAAACATCTTTGTCTAAACATCTTTATGTCTAAACATCTTCATGTCTAAACATCTTTATGTCTAAACATCTTTAAGTCTAAACATCTTTATGTCTAAACATCTTTATGTCTAAACATCTTCATGTCTAAACATCTTTGTCTAAACATCTTCATGTCTAAACATATTCATGTCTAAACATCTTTGTCTAAACATCTTCATGTCTAAACATCTTTGTCTAAACATCTTCATGTCTAAACATATTCATGTCTAAACATCTTTGTCTAAACATCTTTGTCTAAACATATTTGTCTAAACATCTTTATGTCTAAACATCTTCATGTCTAAACATCTTTGTCTAAACATCTTCATGTCTAAACATCTTTGTCTAAACATCTTTATGTCTAAACATCTTCATGTCTAAACATCTTTGTCTAAACATCTTCATGTCTAAACATCTTTGTCTAAACATCTTCATGTCTAAACATCTTCATGTCTAAACATCTTTGTCTAAACATCTTTGTCTAAACATCTTTATGTCTAAACATCTTCATGTCAAAACATCTTCATGTCTAAACATCTTTATATCTAAACATCTTTGTCTAAACATCTTCATGTCTAAACATCTTCATGTCTAAACATCTTTGTCTAAACATCTTTGTCTAAACATCTTTGTCTAAACATCTTCATGTCTAAACATCTTTGTCTAAACATCTTTGTCTAAACATCTTTGTCTAAACATCTTTGTCTAAACATCTTCATGTCTAAACATCTTTGTCTAAACATCTTCATGTCTAAACATCTTCATGTCTAAACATCATTGTCTAAACATCTTTGTCTAAACATCTTTATGTCTAAACATCTTCATGTCTAAACATCTTCATGTCTAAACATCTTTATGTCTAAACATCTTTGTCTAAACATCTTCATGTCTAAACATCTTCATGTCTAAACATCTTTATGTCTAAACATCTTTGTCTAAACATCTTCATGTCTAAACATCTTTGTCTAAACATCTTCATGTCTAAACATATTCATGTCTAAACATCTTTGTCTAAACATCTTTGTCTAAACATCTTTGTCTAAACATCTTTATGTCTAAACATCTTCATGTCTAAACATCTTTGTCTAAACATCTTCATGTCTAAACATCTTTGTCTAAACATCTTCATGTCTAAACATCTTCATGTCTAAACATCTTTGTCTAAACATCTTCATGTCTAAACATCTTTGTCTAAACATCTTCATGTCTAAACATCTTCATGTCTAAACATCTTTGTCTAAACATCTTTGTCTAAACATCTTTGTCTAAACATCTTCATGTCTAAACATCTTCATGTCTAAACATCTTTATGTCTAAACATCTTTGTCTAAACATCTTTGTCTAAACATCTTCATGTCTAAACATCTTTGTCTAAACATCTTTGTCTAAACATCTTTGTCTAAACATCTTCATGTCTAAACATCTTTGTCTAAACATCTTTGTCTAAACATCTTCTTGTCTAAACATCTTCATGTCTAAACATCTTTGTCTAAACATCTTTGTCTAAACATCTTTATGTCTAAACATCTTCATGTCTAAACATCTTCATGTCTAAACATCTTTATGTCTAAACATCTTTGTCTAAACATCTTCATGTCTAAACATCTTCATGTCTAAACATCTTTATGTCTAAACATCTTTGTCTAAACATCTTTGTCTAAACATCTTCATGTCTAAACATCTTCATGTCAAAACGTCTTTGTCTAAACATCTTTGTCTAAACATCTTTGTCTAAACATCTTTGTCTAAACATCTTCATGTCTAAACATCTTTGTCTAAACATCTTCATGTCTAAACATCTTCATGTCTAAACATCTTTATGTCTAAACATCTTTGTCTAAACATCTTCATGTCTAAAAATCTTTGTCTAAACATCTTTGTCTAAACATCTTTGTCTAAACATCTTTGTCTAAACATCTTCATGTCTAAACATCTTTGTCTAAACATCTTCATGTCTAAACATCTTTGTCTAAACATCTTTGTCTAAACATCTTCATGTCTAAACATCTTTGTCTAAACATCTTTGTCTAAACATCTTTGTCTAAACATCTTTGTCTAAACATCTTCATGTCTAAACATCTTTGTCTAAACATCTTTGTCTAAACATCTTCATGTCTAAACATCTTCATGTCTAAACATCTTTGTCTAAACATCTTTGTCTAAACATCTTTATGTCTAAACATCTTCATGTCTAAACATCTTCATGTCTAAACATCTTTATGTCTAAACATCTTTATGTCTAAACATCTTTGTCTAAACATCTTCATGTCTAAACATCTTCATGTCTAAACATCTTTGTCTAAACATCTTTGTCTAAACATCTTCATGTCTAAACATCTTCATGTCTAAACATCTTTGTCTAAACATCTTTGTCTAAACATCTTTGTCTAAACATCTTTGTCTAAACATCTTTGTCTAAACATCTTCATGTCTAAACATCTTTGTCTAAACATCTTCATGTCTAAACATCTTCATGTCTAAACATCTTTATGTCTAAACATCTTTGTCTAAACATCTTCATGTCTAAACATCTTCATGTCTAAACATCTTTGTCTAAACATCTTTGTCTAAACATCTTTGTCTAAACATCTTTATGTCTAAACATCTTTATGTCTAAACATCTTCATGTCAAAACATCTTCATGTCAAAACATCTTTATATCTAAACATCTTTGTCTAAACATCTTCATGTCTAAACATCTTCATGTCTAAACATCTTTATGTCTAAACATCTTTGTCTAAACATCTTTGTCTAAACATCTTTGTCTAAACATCTTCATGTCTAAACATCTTTGTCTAAACATCTTTGTCTAAACATCTTTGTCTAAACATCTTCATGTCTAAACATCTTTGTCTAAACATCTTTGTCTAAACATCTTCATGTCTAAACATCTTTGTCTAAACATCTTTGTCTAAACATCTTTATGTCTAAACATCTTCATGTCTAAACATCTTCATGTCTAAACATCTTTATGTCTAAACATCTTTGTCTAAACATCTTCATGTCTAAACATCTTCATGTCTAAACATCTTTATGTCTAAACATCTTTGTCTAAACATCTTTGTCTAAACATCTTCATGTCTAAACATCTTCATGTCTAAACATCTTTGTCTAAACATCTTTGTCTAAACATCTTTGTCTAAACATCTTTGTCTAAACATCTTCATGTCTAAACATCTTTGTCTAAACATCTTCATGTCTAAACATCTTCATGTCTAAACATCTTTATGTCTAAACATCTTTGTCTAAACATCTTCATGTCTAAACATCTTTGTCTAAACATCTTTGTCTAAACATCTTTGTCTAAACATCTTTGTCTAAACATCTTCATGTCTAAACATCTTTGTCTAAACATCTTCATGTCTAAACATCTTTGTCTAAACATCTTTGTCTAAACATCTTTGTCTAAACATCTTCATGTCTAAACATCTTTGTCTAAACATCTTTGTCTAAACATCTTTGTCTAAACATCTTTGTCTAAACATCTTCATGTCTAAACATCTTTGTCTAAACATCTTTGTCTAAACATCTTCATGTCTAAACATCTTCATGTCTAAACATCTTTGTCTAAACATCTTTGTCTAAACATCTTCATGTCTAAACATCTTCATGTCTAAACATCTTCATGTCTAAACATCTTTATGTCTAAACATCTTTGTCTAAACATCTTCATGTCTAAACATCTTCATGTCTAAACATCTTTATGTCTAAACATCTTTGTCTAAACATCTTTGTCTAAACATCTTCATGTCTAAACATCTTCATGTCTAAACATCTTTGTCTAAACATCTTTGTCTAAACATCTTTGTCTAAACATCTTTGTCTAAACATCTTCATGTCTAAACATCTTTGTCTAAACATCTTCATGTCTAAACATCTTCATGTCTAAACATCTTTATGTCTAAACATCTTTGTCTAAACATCTTCATGTCTAAACATCTTTGTCTAAACATCTTTGTCTAAACATCTTTGTCTAAACATATTTGTCTAAACATCTTCATGTCTAAACATCTTTGTCTAAACATCTTCATGTCTAAACATCTTCATGTCTAAACATCTTTATGTCTAAACATCTTTGTCTAAACATCTTCATGTCTAAACATATTCATGTCTAAACATCTTTGTCTAAACATCTTTGTCTAAACATCTTCATGTCTAAACATCTTTGTCTAAACATCTTTGTCTAAACATCTTCATGTCTAAACATCTTTGTCTAAACATCTTCATGTCTAAACATCTTTGTCTAAACATCTTCATGTCTAAACATCTTCATGTCTAAACATCTTCATGTCTAAACATCTTCATGTCTAAACATCTTTATGTCTAAACATCTTTATGTCTAAACATCTTCATGTCTAAACATCTTTGTCTAAACATCTTTGTCTAAACATCTTTGTCTAAACATCTTCATGTCTAAACATCTTCATGTCTAAACATCTTTGTCTAAACATCTTTGTCTAAACATCTTTGTCTAAACATCTTTGTCTAAACATCTTCATGTCTAAACATCTTTGTCTAAACATCTTCATGTCTAAACATCTTCATGTCTAAACATCTTTATGTCTAAACATCTTTGTCTAAACATCTTCATGTCTAAACATCTTTGTCTAAACATCTTTGTCTAAACATCTTTGTCTAAACATCTTTGTCTAAACATCTTCATGTCTAAACATCTTTGTCTAAACATCTTCATGTCTAAACATCTTCATGTCTAAACATCTTTATGTCTAAACATCTTTGTCTAAACATCTTCATGTCTAAACATATTCATGTCTAAACATCTTTGTCTAAACATCTTTGTCTAAACATCTTCATGTCTAAACATCTTCATGTCTAAACATCTTTGTCTAAACATCTTCATGTCTAAACATCTTTGTCTAAACATCTTCATGTCTAAACATCTTCATGTCTAAACATCTTCATGTCTAAACATCTTTATGTCTAAACATCTTTATGTCTAAACATCTTCATGTCTAAACATCTTTGTCTAAACATCTTTGTCTAAACATCTTTGTCTAAACATCTTTATGTCTAAACATCTTCATGTCTAAACATCTTTGTCTAAACATCTTCATGTCTAAACATCTTCATGTCTAAACATCTTTATGTCTAAACATCTTTGTCTAAACATCTTTGTCTAAACATCTTCATGTCTAAACATCTTTGTCTAAACATCTTTGTCTAAACATCTTTGTCTAAACATCTTCATGTCTAAACATCTTTGTCTAAACATCTTTATGTCTAAACATCTTTGTCTAAACATCTTTATGTCTAAACATCTTTGTCTAAACATCTTTATGTCTAAACATCTTTGTCTAAACATCTTTGTCTAAACATCTTCATGTCTAAACATCTTTGTCTAAACATCTTTGTCTAAACATCTTTGTCTAAACATCTTCATGTCTAAACATCTTCATGTCTAAACATCTTTATGTCTAAACATCTTTGTCTAAACATCTTCATGTCTACCATTTCATCACAGTCCTAGTGTTATTGTTCACTGTGTGTCTCTCTTTTCTTAACCTAGGGACCTGTAGGCTCTAAGGGGTCCAAGGGATCATCAGTAAGTTCTGTTCATTAGAATCAATCAAATCCAATCAAATGTATTTTATAAAGCCCTTCTTACATAAACTGATATTATACAGAAACTTCCCTTTTAGAAGATCTCGCCGTCCTATATGACTGGTGTGATAACTTCCTTGTGTCCTGTGTCTGTTTTTGTAGGGTGGATCTGGCCAGAAAGGAGACACTGGTGTGATCGGACCACCTGGAGCTCCTGTAAGTCGACATTTCCTCTCTCAACAAGAGCTCATTTCCTCTCTCAACAAGAGCTCATTTCCTCTCTCAACAAGAGCTCATTTCCTCTCTCAACAAGAGCTCATTTCCTCTCTCAACAAGAGCTCATTTCCTCTCTCAACAAGAGCTCATTTCCTCTCTCAACAAGAGCTCAGATGCTTTCACGATGATCCACTTTAAATTGACCTTTTCGTCCCTGTCTCTGTATTGACCCATTTCACTGACCCCTAACCTCTGTGCTCTTCCAATCAGGGTCCTCCTGGTGACATCATCCAGCCGCTGCCCATCCAGCAGGCGAGCAGGAAGAACAGACGGCAGGCGGAGGACGACGGCGTGCAGGGCGACGAGGCGGGAGGCATGGCGGACTACGGCATGGAGGCCACAGCGGACATGGAGGATGTGTTCGGGTCCCTGAATAACTTGAAGCAGGACATCGAGAGGATGAAGTTCCCCATGGGAACCCAGGACAACCCTGCCAGGACCTGTAACGACCTGCACCTCAGCCAGCCTGACTTCCCTGACGGTGGGTTAGAGAGATAAATAACAGGACCAGTCAGCTGTCTGGAGGGCTCATGTACTTACTGCTGGTTTACGTTCTACCTGGTAGTTCATCATTGGGCGGCAGGGTAGCCTGGTGGTTAGAGCGTTGGACTAGTAACCGGAAGCTGTCGTTCTGCCCCTGAACAGGCAGTTAACCCACTGTTCCTAGGCTGTCATTGAAAATAAGAATGTGTTCTTAATTGACTTGCCTAGTTAATTTTTTTTTTTAAATACAAAAAAAAAAATTGGCTAGCATCTCTAATTGGCTAGAGACAGAGATTTCAGTCACCTGGTGTTAAAAGTAGTTGAATAGTCCTGGTATAGGATGTTTTACATTTGACCTTGCCATAGGTCGACAGTACAACAACCTGCACCTAGTCTGGTCCCAGATCTGTGTGTGCGATCAGGTTAGAGACCTAGTCTGGTCCCAGATCTGTGTGTGTGATCAGGTTAGAGATCTAGTCTGGTCCAAGATCTGTGTGTGCGATCAGGTTAGAGATCTAGTCTGGTCCCAGATCTGTGTGTGCGATCAGGTTAGAGATCTAGTCTGATCCCAGATCTGTGTGTGCGATCAGGTTAGAGATCTAGTCTGGTCCCAGATCTGTGTGTGCGATCAGGTTAGAGATCTAGTCTGGTCCCAGATCTGTGTGTGCGATCAGGTTAGAGATCTAGTCTGATCCCAGATCTGTGTGTGCGATCAGGTTAGAGATCTAGTCTGATCCCAGATCTGTGTGTGCGATCAGGTTAGAGATCTAGTCTGATCCCAGATCTGTGTGTGCGATCAGGTTAGAGATCTAGTCTGATCCCAGATCTGTGTGTGCGATCAGGTTAGAGATCTAGTCTGGTCCCAGATCTGTGTGTGCGATCAGGTTAGAGATCTAGTCTGATCCCAGATCTGTGTGTGCGATCAGGTTAGAGATCTAGTCTGATCCCAGATCTGTGTGTGCGATCAGATTAGAGATCTAGTCTGGTCCCAGATCTGTGTGTGCGATCAGGTTAGAGATCTAGTCTGGTCCCAGATCTGTGTGTGCGATCAGGTTAGAGATCTAGTCTAGTCCCAGATCTGTGTGTGCGATCAGGTTAGAGATCTAGTCTGGTCCCAGATCTGTGTGTGCGATCAGGTTAGAGATCTAGTCTGGTCCCAGATCTGTGTGTGCGATCAGGTTAGAGATCTAGTCTGGTCCCAGATCTGTGTGTGCGATCAGGTTAGAGATCTAGTCTGATCCCAGATCTGTGTGTGCGATCAGGTTAGAGATCTAGTCTGATCCCAGATCTGTGTGTGCGATCAGGTTAGAGATCTAGTCTGATCCCAGATCTGTGTGTGTGATCAGGTTAGAGATCTAGTCTGGTCCCAGATCTGTGTGTGCGATCAGGTTAGAGATCTAGTCTGGTCCCAGATCTGTGTGTGCGATCAGGTTAGAGATCTAGTCTGATCACAGATCTGTGTGTGCGATCAGGTTAGAGATCTAGTCTGATCCCAGATCTGTGTGTGCGATCAGGTTAGAGATCTAGTCTGATCCCAGATCTGTGTGTGCGATCAGGTTAGAGATCTAGTCTGATCCCAGATCTGTGTGTGCGATCAGGTTAGAGATCTAGTCTGGTCCCAGATCTGTGTGTGCGATCATACCAACAATGTTTGGTGTGACAATACATCGGCAAGACAACATAACCAGACTGGTACCAAGGCTGTTAGAGAACAGAACCAGTCCATCATGTTAATGACCTTGCCATAGGTCCCCAGTACATCATGTTAATGACATTGCCATAGGGCCCCAGTACATCATGTTAATGACATTGCCATAGGGCCCCAGTACATCATGTTAATGACCTTGCCATAGGGCCCCAGTACATCATGTTAATGACATTGCCATAGGGCCCCAGTCCATCATGTTAATGACATTACCATAGGGCCCCAGTCCATCATGTTAATGACATTGCCATAGGGCCCCAGTCCATCATGTTAATGACATTGCCATAGGGCCCCAGTCCATCATGTTAATGACATTGCCATAGGGCCCCAGTACATCATGTTAATGACCTTGCCATAGGGCCCCAGTCCATCATGTTAATGACATTGCCATAGGGCCCCAGTACATCATGTTAATGACATTGCCATAGGGCCCCAGTCCATCATGTTAATGACATTGCCATAGGTCCCCAGTACATCATGTTAATGACATTGCCACAGGGCCCCAGTACATCATGTTAATGACATTGCCATAGTGCCCCAGTACATCATGTTAATGACCTTGCCATAGGGCCCCAGTACATCATGTTAATGACATTGCCATAGGGCCCCAGTACATCATGTTAATGACATTGCCATAGGGCCCCAGTACATCATGTTAATGACCTTGCCATAGGGCCCCAGTACATCATGTTAATGACTGTGTGTAATGTGTGTTGTGGTGTTCAGGTGAATACTGGATCGATCCTAACCAGGGCTGTACTGGAGACTCCTTCAAGGTCTACTGTAACTTCACCGCTGGAGGAGAGACCTGTATCTACCCCGACAAGAAGTCCGCTGGCGTACGTTGCTGGAAAACAATGTCTATAGTGTCTCGCTGTTAGACCTTTTCTGTATATATATATATATATATTATTCAGAGACATTAACAGTTAGCCTGTTGTTTTATGTCTGTGTAACAGGTCAGAATCTCAAACTGGCCCAAGGAGGCTCCAGGATCATGGTTCAGTGAATTCAAACGGGGAAAAATAGTAAGTGGAGAAAATATCCACCTCTCAAAGCAGTTATAGATTTCTGATATTCACAGTCACTTTCAATGACAACTGTCACCCTTTCTCTACTTCTCCTCTGCCCCCTCTCCTCTACCTCCCCCTCCCCTCCCCCTCCCCCTCTGCCCCCTCTCCTCTACCTCCCCCTCCCCCTCTGCCCCCTCTCCTCTACCTCCCCCTCTCCCTCTGCCCCCTCTCCTCTACCTCCCCCTCCCCCTCTGCCCCCTCTCCTCTACCTCCCCCTCCCCCTCTGCCCCCTCTCCTCTACCTCCCCCTCCCCCTCTGCCCCCTCTCTTCTACCTCCCCCTCCCCTCCCCCTCCCCCTCTGCCCCCTCCCCTCTACCTCCCCCTCTGCCCCCTCTCCTCTACCTCCCCCTCACCCCCTCTCCTGCCCCTCTCCCTCCTCCTCTGCCCCCTCTCCTCTACCTCTCCTCTCTCCCTCTCCCTCCCCCTCTGCCCCCTCTCCTCTCCTCTACCTCCCCCTCCCCCTCCACCTCTGCCCCCTCTCCTCTACCTCCCCTCCCCCTCCTCCTCTAACCCCTCCCCTCTACCTCCCCTCTCCCTCCCCCTCTGCCCCCTCCCCTCTACCTCCCCTCCCCCTCCCCCCTCCCCCCTGTCCCCTCCCCTCTACCTCCCCTCCCCCTCTTCCCCCTCCCCTCCCCCTCCCCCAGTTGAACTATGTGGACATGGAGGAGAACACCATCCAGACGGTCCAGATGACCTTCCTGAAGCTGCTCAGCTCAACGGCCCGTCAGAATTTCACCTACATCTGCCACCAGTCGGTAGCCTGGTACGATGCCAAGGCAGACAGCTACGACAAGGCTCTACGCTTCCTGGGTTACAACGACGAGGAGATGTCCTACGATAATAACCCCTTCATCAAGGCACTTTCAGATGGATGCTCAGTAAGGACACAGTATAGATTATATACAGTTTATATTATATACAGTTTATATTATATACAGGTTATAGTAAATACAGGTTGTATTAAATACAGGTTATATTATATACAGGTTATAGTAAATACAGGTTGTATTAAATACAGGTTATATTATATACAAGTTATATTATATACAGGTTATATTATATACAGGTTATATTATATACAGTATTTAGGTTGTATTATATACTGGTTATATTATATACAGTATTTAGGTTATATTATATACTGGTTATATTATATACAGTATTTAGGTTATATTATATACAGGTTATATTATATACAGGTTATATTATATACAGGTTATATTATATACAGTATTTAGGTTATATTATATACTGGTTATATTATATACAGTATTTAGGTTATATTATATACTGGTTATATTATATACAGTATTTAGGTTATATTATATACTGGTTATATTATATACAGTATTTAGGTTATATTATATACAGGTTATATTATATGCATGTTATATTATACACAGTATTTAGGTTATATTATATACAGGTTATATTATATACAGTATTTAGGTTATATTATATACTGGTTATATTATATACAGTATTTAGGTTATATTATATACAGGTTATATTATATACAGTATTTAGGTTATATTATATACTGGTTATATTATATACAGTATTTAGGTTATATTATATACTGGTTATATTATATACAGTATTTAGGTTATATTATATACAGGTTATATTATATACAGTATTTAGGTTATATTATATACTGGTTATATTATATACAGTATGTAGATTATATTACATACATGTTATATTACATACAGTATTTAGGTTATATTATATACAGGTTATATTATATACAGTATTTAGGTTATATTATATACTGGTTATATTATATACAGTATTTAGGTTATATTATATACAGGTTATATTATATGCATGTTATATCATATACAGTATTTAGGTTATATTATATACAGGTTATATTATACACAGGTTATATTACATACAGTATTTAGGTTATGATATATACTGGTTATATTATATACTGGTTATATTATATACAATATTTCGGTTATATTATATACAGGTTATATTATATACAGTATTTAGGTCATATTATATACAGGTTATATTACATACAGTATTTAGGTTATATAATATACAGGTTATATTATATACAGTATGTAGATTATATTATATACATATTATATTATATACGGTATTTAGGTTATATTATATACAGGTTATATTATATACAGTATTTAGTTTATACAGTGCATTGCGAAAGTATTCGGCCCCCTTGAACTTTGCGACCTTTTGCCACATTTCAGGCTTCAAACATAAAGATTTAGAACTGTATTTTTTTGTGAAGAATCAACAACAAGTGGGACACAATCATGAAGTGGAACGACATTTATTGGATATTTAAAACTTTTTTAACAAATCAAAAACTGAAAAATTGGGCGTGCAAAATTATTCAGCCCCCTTAAGTTAATACTTTGTAGCGCCACCTTTTGCTGCGATTACAGCTGTAAGTCGCTTGGGGTATGTCTCTATCAGTTTTGCACATCGAGAGACTGACATTTTTTCCCATTCCTCCTTGCAAAACAGCTCGAGCTCAGTGAGGTTGGATGGAGAGCATTTGTGAACAGCAGTTTTCAGTTCTTTCCACAGATTCTCGATTGGATTCAGGTCTGGACTTTGACTTGGCCATTCTAACACCTGGATATGTTTATTTTTGAACCATTCCATTGTAGATTTTGCTTTATGTTTTGGATCATTGTCTTGTTGGAAGACAAATCTCCGTCCCAGTCTCAGGTCTTTTGCAGACTCCATTAGGTTTTTTGGCTCCATCCATCTTCCCATCAATTTTAACCATCTTCCCTGTCCCTGCTGAAGAAAAGCAGGCCCAAACCATGATGCTGCCACCACCATGTTTGAGAGTGGGGATGGTGTGTTCAGCTGTGTTGCTTTTACGCCAAACATAACGTTTTGCATTGTTGCCAAAAAGTTCAATTTTGGTTTCATCTGACCAGAGCACCTTCTTCCACATGTTTGGTGTGTCTCCCAGGTGGCTTGTGGCAAACTTTAAACAACACTTTTTATGGATATCTTTAAGAAATGGCTTTCTTCTTGCCACTCTTCCATAAAGGCCAGATTTGTGCAATATACGACTGATTGTTGTCCTATGGACAGAGTCTCCCACCTCAGCTGTAGATCTCTGCAGTTCATCCAGAGTGATCATGGGCCTCTTGGCTGCATCTCTGATCAGTCTTCTCCTTGTATGAGCTGAGAGTTTAGAGGGACGGCCAGATCTTGGTAGATTTGCAGTGGTCTGATACTCCTTCCATTTCAATATTATCGCTTGCACAGTGCTCCTTGGGATGTTTAAAGATTGGGAAATCTTTTTGTATCCAAATCCGGCTTTAAACTTCTTCACAACAGTATCTCGGACCTGCCTGGTGTGTTCCTTGTTCTTCATGATGCTCTCTGCGCTTTTGACGGACCTCTGAGACTATCACAGTGCAGGTGCATTTATACGGAGACTTGATTACACACAGGTGGATTGTATTTATCATCATTAGTCATTTAGGTCAACATTGGATCATTCAGAGATCCTCACTGAACTTCTAGAGAGAGTTTGCTGCACTGAAAGTAAAGGGGCTGAATAATTTTGCACGCCCAATTTTTCAGTTTTGATTTGTTAAAAAAGTTTGAAATATCCAATAAATGTCGTTCCACTTCATGATTGTGTCCCACTTGTTGTTGATTCTTCACAAAAAAATACAGTTTTATATCTTTATGTTTGAAGCCTGAAATGTGTCAAAAGGTCTCAAAGTTCAAGGGGGCCGAATACTTTCGCAAGGCACTGTATCATATACAGGTTATATTATATACAGGTTATATTATATACAGGTTATATTATATACAGTATTTAGGTTATATTATATACAGGTTATATTATATACAGTATGTAGATTATATTACATACATGTTATATTACATACAGTATTTAGGTTATATTATATACAGGTTATATTATATACAGTATGTAGATTATATTACATACATGTTATATTACATACAGTATTTAGGTTATATTATATACAGGTTATATTATATACAGTATGTAGATTATATTACATACATGTTATATTACATACAGTATTTAGGTTATATTATATACAGGTTATATTATATACAGTATGTAGATTATATTATATACTGTATGCAGATTATATCTTATACAGTATGTAGGTTGTATTATATACAGGTTATATTATAAGCAGTTTGTAGGTTATATTATATAGAAGTTATATTATATGCAGTTTATATTATATACAGAATGTAAATTATATCATATAAAGGTTATATTATATACAGTATTTAGGTTATATTATATACAGTATTTAGGTTATATTACATGCAGTGTTTAGGTTATATTATATACAGTATTTGGGTTATATTATATACAGTATTTGGGTTATATTATATACAGTATTTAGGTTATATTATATACAGTATTTAGGTTATATTATATACAGTATTTAGGTTATATTATATACAGTATTTAGGTTATATTATATACAGTATTTAGGTTATATTATATACAGTATTTGGGTTATATTATATACAGTATTTAGGTTATATTATATACAGTATTTAGGTTATATTATATACAGTATTTAGGTTATATTACATGCAGTGTTTAGGTTATATTCTATACAGGTTATATTGATCCTGGTAACTGGTAGTTCTTTATCAGATCTTGATCACCACAGTAACTCGCTCTCCCTTGTCCCACCCCCTCTTTCCCCTTCACTCTCCCTCTCCCTTCCACCCTCCTCCGCCTTCCCTTCCACCCTCCCCCTCCTCCGCCTTCTCTTCCACCCTCCCCCTCCTCCGCCTTCCCTTCCACCCTCCCCCTCCTCCTCCTTCCCTTCCACCCTCCCCCTCCTCCGCCTTACCTTCCACCCTCCTCCTCCTTCCCTTCCACCCTCCCCCTCCTCCTCCTTCCCTTCCACCCTCCCCATCCTCCCTTCCACCCTCCCCCTCCTCCTCCTTCCCTTCCACCCTCCCACTCCTCCTCCTTCCCTTCCACCCTCCCCCTCCTCCGCCTTCCATTCCACCCCCCCCTCCTCCGCCTACCATTCCACCCCCCCCTCCTCCGCCTTCCCTTCCACCCTCCTCCGCCTTCCCTTCCACCCTCCTCCGCCTTCCCTTCCACCTTCCCCCTCCTCCGCCTTCCCTTCCACCCTCCTCACCTTTCCCTTCCACTCTCCCCTCCTCACCTTTCCCTTCCACTCTCCTCCCTCCTCACCTTTCCCTTCCACTCTCCCCCCTCCTCACCTTTCCCTTCCACTTTCCCCTCCTTACCTTTCCCTTCCACTCTCCCCCTCCTCACCTTTCCCTTCCACTCCCCCCTCCTCACCTTTCCCTTCCACTCTCCCCCCTCCTCACCTTTCCCTTCCACTCTCCCCCCTCCTCACCTTTCCCTTCCACTCTCCCCTCCTCACCTTTCCCTTCCACTCTCCCCCCTCCTCACCTTTCCCTTCCACTCTCCCCCCTCCTCACCTTTCCCTTCCACTCTCCCCCCTCCTCACCTTTCCCTTCCACTCTTCCCCCTCCTCCATCTTCACTTCTATCCTCTCCAGCTGAAGTCGGGCTACTCCAAGACAGTGATGGAGATCAACACTCCTCGCATCGACCAGGTGCCCGTCATCGATGTCATGTTCAATGACTTTGGTGAGCCCAGCCAGCGGTTCGGTTTCGAGGTGGGCCCTGTCTGCTTCATGGGCTAGGACCTGACCACCACCCCCCGACTCCCCGACCAGCTGAAGGACAGGGTTAGAGGGTGTTCTGTTCCATGCATGCCTTGTACTGCCGACTGAATTCCTGACATCAATCACTCACCCTCCCTATACTCCACTCGACCTGGCCTCAGGCTCTAAACCAAACCTGTGTTTTATATCCTTGATAAGGTGATCAGACCACCAGTTTCAGACCAGCAGCACGCTGCCCCCCACCCCCCACCCCCCCCACTCGAGAACAGCGTGCCGCCCTCCTCTGCCCTGTCGTAGAAGCATTGTCCCAGGGGAATACTCCTCGCCCTTGTAGGGCCAATCACACAGTGACTTTACCTTGTAACAGGAGGGACATGAGGAATAAAGGAGGCTTGATGCCGTCCACGGACAGTGGTGCACTTTCAGCAAACAGAGGGAGGATCCACTCACCCCAACGCCCCCCTTTCCTCTCCTCGTCTTTCCCCCTTCTCGTCCCTTACCCCATGACCTTATCTAGAGAGACGTTCCGCTCACCTGCCAAGCCCCCTTCCTCCCTTCCCCAGACTCCCTGTCTGGTAGCTCCAGTCCCCTCCTCCCTTCCCCAGCCTCCCTGTCTGGTAGCTCCAGTCCCCTCCTCCCTTCCCCAGCCTCCCTGTCTGGTAGCTCCAGTCTCCTCGTCCCTCCCCCAGCCCAGTCTCCCTGTCTGGTAGCTCCAGTCTCCTCGTCCCTCCCACAGCCCAGCCTCCCGGTCTGGTAGCTCCAGTCCCCTCCTCCCTTCCCCAGCCTCCCTGTCTGGTAGCTCCAGTCCCCTCCTCCCTCCCCCAGCCCAGCCTCCCTGTCTGGTAGCTCTAGTGTTGCTCCAGATACAACCACAGAGGTGCTTTTGTGCGGAACACAGAAAACCAAAGGTGCTACAAAAAAAAGTGCATTTTTATAAACTGTAATTATTATTATTATTTTGTACAATACTGTTCTCTTTCTGAGTCCACTCTTCAAAAAAAAAAACATGCATGTGTACCAAGACTCTTAATAAAATGTTTTAATAATGTTATAATAAATAAATGTTAGTAATACTATATAGAAAATACATTTGCAATAAATATATTTGTTTGTTTTAAATGTCTGTTGAGAAACAAATTGGTAAGTAAGAAAGTAGTCCTATGTTGTCGTTGTTTTTGGATTACAATGTTAATGTCAGCAGTTGAATACAAATCTTCTCTATTTTGTATTTATGAAGAATCTCCTTTTGTAAATATTGACCATTATAAAGCACTTAAAGCATTATTCTCCCCCTCCAACACTATACTCTAATCTACTCTACAGTGAAGGGTTATACACATAATAGGCCTATATGTATATGGTTTAGTAACCCTTAGTAACCACACATATATATATATATATGCTTACTAATGGTTACTAAACCATATTGAACAACAATGAACTCAAAGTGAGCTCTCTAAACAGGACTTGTTCTTTCCAACTATTAAATCTTGTTTTTTTCTTTCTTATTTGTGCCCGCTAAATCAAGAAGTTGCTAAATAAAAATGAGTAATGTAAAAATGTCCACAAAGCCAATAGGTATTGTCCTCTCAACTAAAGCTTCCTCTGCCAGATAGATGTGATCCCACAGAATGGTATGCCTCAATCGCTCTACGTACATCAAGTTGAGATTCTATAGGATGGATGACAAACCTTGATGTATATACAATTAAGTTATATATTTATAGTTATATACAATTAAGTTTACATATTTGGATGAGGAAAATAAAAATCCGTATTTGTGTAGGTTCTTCATGTCCAATTCCTAACCGTCTGTCAATGATGCCAAGTAAATTAGCTCTTTATACAGTTCAGCTGTTTTCCTGTAACAGTAATGAGGTAATGTTTTCCTGTAACAGTAATGAGGTAATGTTTTCCTGTAACAGTAATGAGGTAATGTTTTCCTGTAACAGTAATGAGGTAATGTTTTCCTGTAACAGTAATGAGGTAATGTTTTCCTGTAACAGTAATGAGGTAATGTTTTCCTGTAACAGTAATGAGGTAATGTTTTCCTGTAACAGTAATGAGGTAATGTTTTCCTGTAACAGTAATGAGGTAATGTTTTCCTGTAACAGTAATGAGGTAATGTTTTCCTGTAACAGTAATGAGGTAATGTTTTCCTGTAACAGTAATGAGGTAATGTTTCCCTGTAACAGTAATGAGGTAATGTTTCCCTGTAACAGTAATGAGGTAATGTTTTCCTGTAACAGTAATGAGGTAATGTTTCCCTGTGCTTTTGATGGTTGATTCATATTAAAACTGGATTCTGAACAATGTGTCGATTTGACCGTCTGTATCCTTCACTATCTCTAGTGATTCCATGATGACTCCATGGCGCTTTACCGTGACAGATTATTCTTCCCTTTCATCAAAGGATTAAATGATCCTAATCTCTTAAACATTGTCAGGTTAGGCTAATCTGTGGTGTGATATGTCTGAGTCGTGGTGCTTCTGTTCCTACCCACAAATCCGAGGTACACCTCCATCTGGTCCCCCCGAGCGCCTCTCTCTCTCTCCTACTCCGACCCAGACTTTGATCGTGGTGGCCATGATGAAACAGTATGAAAGGTACAGACAGTTGGCATCACATGATGTTTCCCTAGGCCCTAGGTCTGTAAACACTGTACAGCTTTATTCCACATGGTCACAGTGTGATGGCAGCTCTGTCAGCTTCTCTTTTAGGGCAAAGTCTTACCCTGACACACCAGGACAGAAAAGTGGAGCCGGAGAAGATGGCTGACATTTTACATATCCCGAAACAATTGTGTCTTTTTGTTTGTTTATTTGCGCTGTTTGTAACTTATATTTTTTTTTATTATTTTGTACATAATGTTGCCACTAACGTCTCTTATGACCGAAAATAACTTCTAGACATGAGGACTGTGATTACTCACCACGGACTAGCGGAATGCTTTTTCTCCTTTAACAAGTCCGACGTGATATACTGCTTTCTCGGGAACAGGCCCACATCCCCGTCATTTGCGTGAAGAGGAGGCATAGATAAAGGGGCCAGAGGGCGGGGCTGCCTTCTGAGAATTCGTAGGCGATCGAATAAACCCCCACTTCCTTCTATTCTGCTAGCAAACGTGCAATCTTTGGACAATAAAACAGATGACCTACGCGGAAGATTAAACTTGCAAAGGGACATTCAAATCTGTGATATCTTATGCTTCACGGAGTCGTTGCTGAATAGTGACACTATCAACAAAATACAGATGCTGGTTATACGCTGTGCCGTCAGGATAGAACAGTGGCGTCTGGTAAGACAAGGGTTGGCGGACTATGTATTTTTGTAAAATAACAGCTGGTGCACGATATCTAAGGAAGTCTCGAGCTATTGCTCGCCTGAGTATCTCATGATAAGATGTAGACCACACTATGTACCTAGATAGTTTTAATCTGTATTTTTCATAACTGTTTACATACCACCACAGACTGACGCTGGCACTAAGACAGCATTGAATGAGCTGTATTCCATTTTACCAAATTTATAGCAGCATGTTAAATGTGTAACCAGAGGGAGAAAAAACTCTTGGCCTTCTTTACTCCACACACGCCCTCCATTTGGCAAATCTGACCATAATTCTATCCTCCTGATTCCAGCGTACAAGCACAAATTAAAGTAGGAAGCACCAGTGACTTGATCAATAAAAAAGGGGTCAGATGAAGCATACGCTAAACTACAGGACTGTTTTGCACAGACTGGAACATGTTCTGGGATTCCTCCGTTGGCATTGAGGACTACAGCACATCTGTCATTGGCTTCATCAATAAGTGCATCGATGACGTCGTCCCCACAGTGACCGTACGTACCTACCCCAACCAGAAGCCATGGATTACAGGCAACATCCGCACTGAGCTAAAGGGTAGAGCTGCCGCTTTCAAGGAGCAGGACTCTAACCCGGAAGCTTCTAAGAAATCCCTCTATGCCCTCCGATGAACCATCAAACAGGCAAAGCGTCAATACAGGACTAAGATCAAATTGTACTAGACCGGCTCTGATGCTCGTCAGATGTGGCAGGGCTTGCAAACCATTAGAGACTACAAAGAGAAGCACAGCCAAGAGCTGCCCAGTGGCACGAGTCTACCAGATGAGCTAAACTAGTTCTATGCTCGCATCGAGGCAAATATCACTGAAACATGAATGAGAGCACTAGCTGTTCCAGAAGACTGTGTGATCATGCTCTCCACAGCCAATGTGACTAAGACTGTTAAATATGTAAACATTCACAAGGCCACAGGGCCAGATGGATTACCAGGACTTGTACTGCGAGCATGCACTGACCAACTGGCAAGTTGCTTCTCAGACATTTTCAACCTCTCCCTGTCCGAGTCTGTAAAACCAACATGTTTTAAGCAGACCACCATAGTGCCTGTGCCCAAGAAAACTGAGGTAACCTGCCTTTCCCACCTGGACAAAAGGAATACCTATGTGAGAATGCTATTCATTGACTACAGCTCAGCATTCAACACCATAGTGAACTCAAAACTCATCAATAAGCTAAGGACCCTGGGACTAAATACCTCCCTCTGCAACTGGATCCTGGACTTCCTGACGAGCCGCTCCTGGGTGGTAAGGGTAGGTAACAACACATCCGCCACGCTGATCCTCAACACAGGAGTCCCTCAGGGGTGCGTGCTCAGTCCCTCCTGTACTCACTGTTCACTCATGACTGCACAGCTTGGCACGACTCCAAAATCATTATTAAGTTTGCCAATGACACAACAGATCACCGACAACGACGTGACAGCCTATAGGGAGGAGGTCAGAGACCTGGCCGTGTGGTGCCAGAACACAACCTCTCCCTCAATGTGATCAAGACAGGAGTTGATGGTGGACTACAGGAAAGAGAGGAAAGTAAAGGGCCGAGCATGCCCCCATTCTCATCGACGGGGCGTGGAGCAGGTTGAGAGCTTCAAGTTCCTTCAAGTTCCTTGGTGTCCACATCACCAACAAACTAACATGGTCCAAGCACACCAAGACAAAGAGGGCATGACAAAACCTATTCCCCCTCAGGAAACTGAAAAGATTTGGCATGAGTCATCAGATCCTCAATAGGTTTTACAGCTGTGCCATCGAGAGCATCTGGTTGCATCACCGCCTGGTATGGCAATTTCTCGGCTTCCGAACGCAAGGCACTACAGAGGGTAATGAGAACAGCCCAGTACGTCACTGGGGCCGAGCCTCCTGCCATCCAGGACCTCTATATCAGGCGGTGTCAGAGGAAGGCCCTAAAAATTGTCAAAGACCCCACCCACCCCAGTCATAGACTGTTCTCTCTGCTACCGCACTGCAAGCAGTACCGGAGCGCCAAGTCTAGGTCCAAGAGGCTTCTAAACAGCTTCTACCCCCCCCCCCTCTTTTTCACCACTGCTACTCTCAGTTGTTGTCATCTATGCATAGTCACTCTAATAACTCTACCTACATGTACATATTACCTCAACTAACCAGTACCCCCACACATTGACTCTGTACCGGTACCACCTTGTATATACTGCTGCTCTTTAATTTCTTGTTACTTGTATTTCTTATTCTTATCCTTATTGTTTTTAACTTCATTGCTGGTTATGGGCTAGTAAGTAAGCATTTCACTGTAAGGTTGTATTTGACGTACGTGACTAATAAAATGGGATTTGATTTGATTTGATATCCAATCTTCCACTGCTCCCTCAAATCTAGCAGTTTACAAAAAACACCTACAAATACCAACTGAAGACATTTTCTTCCAACATAATTACTCTTGTTTCTGTGTGGGTCTAAAGACACACACACACACACACACACACACACACACACACACACACACACACACACACACACACACACACACACACAAACAAACGTTGGACTGTGTTACTAATGAGTCGATGAATCACTAGAACTGAGCATCAGCGAGAGAGAGAGTCATTGACAGAACTGAGAGACAGTTAACAACGACAACAATCAAAATGTAAATTTGTTATACCCTTGTCATACTTAGTTCTCTTTGTTTTCAATCATGTTTGTTACACGTCACGTTATATCACACAGTACATGTTGTGTTACATGTTTTATGTTGTGTTATATGCATATTCTGTGTGTGTGCCAGTTTCTCAGCGTGTATGTTGGAAAAGTGAATCATCTGTTAGTTGATCATCCATGTCCCTGTTCATCCCATATGGTGGTAGTCAGTGAAGACACATGGCGCTCTGGCAAACAGTGAACAACTTAACATTCAGAAGAACAGGGCTGAGAAGAGACTGAAACTTAACATTCAGAAGAACAGCGCTGAGAAGAGACTGAAACTTAACATTCAGAAGAACAGGGCTGAGAAGAGACTGAAACTTAACATTCAGAAGAACAAGGCTGATAAGAGCACGAAACTTCCTGACTCTTGTGTGAACGATTTCGTAAAGGTCCAATACAGTTGTTTTTTAAAATCTCAAAATCAAATCATTTCAACAGCATACCACCCTGCTGGATTGCCTCTGATGGTAAGCAGGGTCGGTCCTGGTCGGTCCCTGGATGGGACACCAGGTGCTGCTAGAAGTGGTGTTGGAGGACCAGTAGCGGGCACTGTGGTCAAAGGTATTTGGTATTTTATGAGGATCCCTATTAGCTGTTCCTGGAAGAAACATAAAACATGACATAACATTAACAGACAAGAAAAACTCAAGGACAGAACTACATCAATTTAAAAATGACACACGTAGCCTACATATCAATACAGACACACAAACTATCTGGGTCAAATAGGGCAGAGGCATTGTGCCATGAGGTGTAGCTTTCTCTTTTTTTGAAACCAGGTTTGCTGTTCATTTGAGCAATATGAGATGGAATGTAGTTCCATACTATACACTTACTTGAATTTGTTCTGGATTTGGGGACTGTGAAAAGACCCCTGGTGGCATGTCTGGTAGGGGTAAATGTGTGTGTCAGAGCCGTGTGGAAATTGACTATACAAACAACTTGGAACACATTAGTGTTTCTTATAAAAAGAAGAAGTGATGCAGTCAGTCTCTCCTCAACTCTTAGCCAAGAGAGACGGGCAGCATAGTATTTATATCAGCCCTCTGATTACCATGAAGAGCAAGACATCCCACTCTGTTCTGGGCCAGCTGCAGCTTAACTAGGTCTTTCCTTACAGCACAG